>NW_024734287.1:0-21218 GCF_018991925.1 Homarus americanus | reverse complement strand
GTCAGTCTACCAATAGTATCAGTCTTACCAATAGTGTCAGTCTTACTAATAGTGTCAGTTTACTAGTGTTAGTCTTACTAATAGTGTCAGTCTACCAATAGTGTCAGTCTTACTAAAAGTGTCAGTCTACCAATAGTGTCAGTGTACCAATAGTGTCAGTCTACCAATAGTGTCAGTCTTACCAATACTGTCAGTCTTACTAATAGTGTCAGTTTACTAGTTTTAGTCTTACCAATAGTGTTAGTCTTACTAATAGTGTCAGTCTACCAATAATGTCAGTCTTACCAATAGTGTCAGTCTTACCAATAGTGTCAGTCTACCAATAGTGTCAGTCTTACCAATAGTGTCAGTCTACCAATAGTGTCAATCTACCAATAGTGTCAGTCTACCAATAATGTCAGTCCTACCAATAGTGTCAGTCTACCAATAGTGTCAGTCTACCAATAGTGTCAGTCTACTAATAGTATCAGTCTTACCAATAGTGTCAGTCTTACTACAAGTGTCAGTCTACCAATAGTGTTGTAGGTTATGTATATAAGCTACTGTGCCAAGTAGCAACCCTGTACATAAGCTACTGTGCCGAGTAGCATTTATATATATTATCACGTGGCAACACTGCACGTGTTATGTGGCAACATTGCCCCGAGGCTGCCATATGGCAAGGCGCCTCAGTCTGACTGTGTGAGCCGTGCATGGCACACGCTGGTCACCACTTGTATTTCTCTCATCCACAATAAACGGACTCAGTGTTACTCAGTGTTTCCCTAGCCATCACTGCATTCTTCAGGGCACACTAGTAACTTTCATGGCGCAGTGAGTAGGATCTGTGGACTTACAAAGTGTGTGAACAATGCCGACAGTTACGTCTGCCGGTGATGCACGTCGACTCAGTGTGTTGTGTTGTGTTGCGCTGTGTTTCGCCGCGATGTGCAGTGTTGCGCCGTCACAGTGCGTTTTAGTGACGGTGGCAGTGTTAGTGTCAGTGTATTAGTGTGTGTCTAGAGCTGAGTTGTGCATTGGCCTGTCTTTTTTTTGTGGTACCCACGGAGCACGCAGGCGTACACCCTTCTCGTGCGACATCCGGGGGACACTGATGGTCTTGCCGGACCACGCAGCTGTACACGCTCCCTCCGCTCTCTCAGACACACACACGCACGCACGCACTCACTCACTCACGGACAGAACAGTGGACCATATGCGTGATTTTGCTCTGTTTATGTCATATATATGTGGTTCGAGCTGTTGAGGCGCCACTTTATATATTAAACAGTGTAGTCCACGCACACACAAAGATGGGAGGTAAGAAGGGACGTCAAGATGGGAGACACGACTCCCCACCACCTTCCCCTCCACCGGGCGCAGACTCTCATCCTCCACCTCCTGTGACGGACATTGCCACAATTCTGAGGTGGATGGACGACCGGGACAAGCGACGTAGAGAAATGGATTTTCAGAGGGAGGAGACATGAAGAGAGGAGGAAAAGTTGCGTTTTGAGGCACTATTGGCGACCCTGGCGCTAACCCACCCTCCCTCACTCGCAGGTAGCGCGCTTCAAGGCACCAGTACACTCCCTCCTCCACCACACCAGCGTCCTCCAGCTCCCAAGGCATCTGTTCAACCCCCACCAGCCCTCTCACCAGACGTCACGTTTCAGCTTTTTCGTGAGTGGAGGCGGCGTTGGACAGATTACTCCACGATGGTGGACCTTGACAGCATGCCTCCAAACAAACAGCTCATCCAACTGCGGATGTGTTTGTCGCTGGAGACCCAGAGAGTTTTGGAGCACACGTTGCACGTGCCTCCCGACTCTACCTCTTCAGTGACGGATGTGCTCGACCTTTTACAGGAGCACGTTAAGGGTCGGAACAACGAGGCTTTGCGTCGCCGTGCCTTTACCAGCTGCAAGCAGGCGGAGAACGAATCCTTTGACGACTTTTTTGTACGTTTGAAGAGTTTGTCAGAGGAGATCGACGTCTGCAAGCCGCACAGCCAGGAATGTGAGGAAGCCTGGATCAAGCACGGGATCTTGACAGGTGTCAGGCAGGAAGAGTTGGTGCAGCGACTCATCCCCCTGGACGCTTCCTCCACACTCCAGGTGGTAGTGACTGAATGTCGGTCATACGAGGCCACTAAGTCCGCCACCTCTGCCTTATGGGCCCCACCTGCTGTGAGAGCTATCTCACAATACAAGAAGGATAAGAAGGCGGCCAACAACGCGAAGGCTGCCACACGTTCTTCCACGCCTCCGCCTAGTGCTTCCTGTGGCAGCTGTGGAAAGCAGCACAGCCCCAAGACTTGCCCGGCCGCCGACGCACTGTGTCGTGGATGTGACCGTAAGGGCCACTGGTCTAACACAGACAGGTGCCCTGCACGAGGCCACAAGTGTCAGGCCTGCGGTCGCTATGGACACTACGACAAGTGCTGCCGCCAACCCAAGCCCAAAAGCCCGAGACGAGGAGGACAGCAGCGCACTTCCCTCGGGGTGGTTCGCACGCAGCCCCCTCCAGATGGCCCACGCAGCCCCAAGCAGCAGCGGAGTCACATCAGGAGGGTGGAATCGACCACACGCCCCAGGGCTACCCCTTCCCCTACTATCCGCGTCGCCGTCACACACGGTGATGTGTCGGGTCACATCGAGGTGATACCGGACACCGGCGCCGATACTACGGTGATTGGGTTGAAGCACCTCCAGAAACTGGGCCTCACCAAACGCAGCCTGGGACCACCGCCGCAGCTGCAGTACTACAATGCGGACGGTTCCCAGATGCCGGACGCTGTGGGCTCCTTTCAAGCAGAGATCACCTACGGCGACAGGTCGTGTCACGGATGGATCGACGTGCAGCCTACTCTCGCTACACCCTTGTTGTCGTGGGAGCACTGCAAGGAGTTAGGCGTGGTGCCCAGAGACTTTCCCGAGCAGATCCCAGCTGCTCGTTACACCGCCAGCAGGGTGCGTGAGTCGACGAGCGACGCGCCTGGCGCTGCCACACAGAGCTGCCCAGAACCCGCGTCCACTCCCTCCCCGCCTCCACCCAAGTCACGGCTGCTTCCTCTTCACAGCGAGACGTCTCCTTCAGCCGCAAGGGCCTACTTCCTGAAGGAGTACTCGGATGTGCTGGTGACGAAGGAGGCCCTACGGACCGCGCCACTGAAGGCTATGGCGGGTCCGCCTATGAGGATACACCTGCGGGAAGATGCACTGCCGTTTGCCATACACACTCCCCGGTTGATTCCTCTCGCCTTCAGGGATTCAGTCAAGAAGGAACTGGATTCCATGGTGGCCCAGGGTGTCATCGTACCCGTTGGTGACGACCCATCCCCTTGGTGCCACCCTCTAGTCGCTGTGGCTAAGACTAACGGTGGAGTGCGGATTACTACCGACTTGTCTAAGCTAAACAGCCAGGTGTCCCGTCCCGCCCACCCTTCACCCACACCTTTTGCAGCTATACGGAGTGTGGATCCGAAGGTACGGCACTTCTCGACGATGGACGCCCTCTGTGGCTACTGGCAGATCCCACTGAAGAAGGAGGATCAGCCACTCACCACCATCATCACGCCTTACGGACGCATCCGCTACTGCCGTGGCCCTATGGGATTCGCTGCTACGGGGGACGCCTTCTGTCTCCGTGGTGACATGGCACTTCAAGGCGTGACCAACTGCGTGAAGGTAGTGGACGACGTCCTCCTTTACGATGAGGACTACCTGACGCATCTTCGCCGCATCGACGAGGTACTGACCAGGTGTAGGACGCACGGCATCACTCTGAATGCCGAGAAGTTCGTCTTGGCCGCACCTGCAGTGTCTTTCTGCGGCTACCGACTCTCAAGGGATGGCATTGCTGCGGACCCGGAGAAAGTTCGCGCCATAGCGGACTTTGCGAAACCTGCCAACCTTACGGATCTCAGGTCTTTCATGGGCCTGGTGAACCAGCTGGCAGAATTTTCCCCTGACGTCTCCGCCGCTGCCGGGCCTCTCCGCCCCCTGATGAGCCCCAAGAGGACGTTCACGTGGACCCCTGACCACGACCTCGCCTTTCATAAGGTGAAGGAGGCCCTGTCAAGTCCACCTATCCTCGCTACTTTCGACCCAGCGCTCCCCACCGTCCTCCAGACAGACGCCTCGCGCCTGTACGGGGTTGGTTACGCCCTTCTCCAGGATCACGGTGGAGGAAAGTACCGGCTCGTACAGTGTGGCTCTCGCTTCCTCACCGATGCTGAGTCTCGCTACGCTACCATCGAGCTGGAGCTGCTGGCAGTGGTATGGGCCTTATCGAAGTGCAAGTTCTACTTGATTGGCCTACAGCACTTCGACCTCATCACAGACCACAGGCCCTTGGTCCCCATTCTTAACCACTATTCGCTGGACGCCATCGAGAATCCCCGCCTCCAGCGCCTGAAGGAGAAGATTTTGGCCTTCGTCTTCACCGCGGCTTGGCGCGCAGGTAAGGAGTTGTGCATCCCGGATGCCCTCTCCCGCTCCCCAGTCAGCCGCCCTACACCTGAAGACGAGATGCTCAGCACCGAGGCCGGTTTCTCCGTCAGCAACATCGTCACCTTGCAGGCCGTACAGTCCCTCGCCAGCACCCAGGCCTCAGTGTCGCCACCCGACAGCGATCTGGCCCTTGAGGAACTACGGACCGCGGCACGCGACGACCCCTCCTACACTCAGCTCTTGGAGAGTGTGAGGACTGGGTTCCCTCACGACCGTTTTGACCTCCACAACGCCCTACGCCCGTATTGGAAGATACGTGAGGACCTCTACGCAGATGGGGACCTCGTCCTGTACGGTGCCCGTGTGGTCGTCCCTGCAGCTCTCCGTCGTCGCGTTCTGACCCGCTTACACGACAGCCATCGTGGAGCAGAGGCCACCAAGCGCCGCGCAAGGCAGGCTGTGTACTGGCCCGGCATTGACGCGGATATCGTCAATACGGTCCGTGCCTGTGAGCCGTGCCAGATCATGCAGCCCAGTCAACAGCAAGAGCCCCTCTTGTGCGACAACGAACCCACCAGGCCCTTCGAGTCCGTGTCGGCTGATTTCTTCAGCACAGCTGGGAAACATTTCCTAGTTGTCGCCGACCGACTCTCTGGCTGGCCTGTGGTGGTAATCTGTGGCTCGGACACGACGTCCGCGGCCACCATTCGCCACTTCCGGCACCTCTTTCGTGACCTGGGCGTCCCCGTACGTCTGCGGACGGACGGTGGGCCACAGTTCACCAGCCGGGACTTCACAGGATTCCTGGAGCGTTGGGGAGTCCGCCACATCGTGTCAACACCCCACTACCCACAGTCAAACGGCCATGCTGAGGCTGCAGTCAAGACAGTCAAGCACCTCATCCTCAAGGTGGCCCCTTCAGGCAACATAGACTGTGAGGCGTTTGACAAAGGACTCCTGGAGTTACGTAATACTCCCACCCACACAGGACGCTCCCCTGCCCAGATCCTGTATGGTCACCCTCTCCGCTCTTGCGTTCCTGCACACGCCAAGGCCTTTGCGAAGGAGTGGCAGACCAGAGCCGAGAGCTGCGACCGCCGCGCCGCTTCACGTGCCCAGGACGCCAAGGCTCGGTATGACGACCGTGCCCGCCCTCTTCAGCCACTGGAGATTGGTGCCCTTGCCCGCGTCCAGGACCCGACGACGACACGTTGGGACAAGGTGGGCATAGTGATGGGCGTCGGCCGGTCGCGGGACTACAAGGTCAGGATGCCGAGCGGCCGTGTCTGGTGGAGGAACCGCCGCTTCCTCCGGCCAGTCCCACCCCCTGCTGCTGGCCCCCTGACCGAGGACGAGTCACCTACACCTCACGAGGATCCGCCCCACAGTGCACCTCGACGCTCGGAGCGACTTAGGACTAAGAAGTCCGCTCAAGACAAAGACTATGAGCGTGAGGGGGGAGGGAGATGTAGGTTATGTATATAAGCTACTGTGCCAAGTAGCAACCCTGTACATAAGCTACTGTGCCGAGTAGCATTTATATATATTATCACGTGGCAACACTGCACGTGTTATGTGGCAACATTGCCCCGAGGCTGCCATATGGCAAGGCGCCTCAGTCTGACTGTGTGAGCCGTGCATGGCACACGCTGGTCACCACTTGTATTTCTCTCATCCACAATAAACGGACTCAGTGTTACTCAGTGTTTCCCTAGCCATCACTGCATTCTTCAGGGCACACTAGTAACTTTCAAGTGTCAGTCTACCAATAGTGTCAGTTTGCCAATAGTGTCAGTCTTACCAAAACTGTCAGTCTTACTAATAGTGTCAGTTTACTAGTGTTAGTCTTACCAATAGTGTTAGTCTTACTAATAGTGTCAGTCTACCAATATTGTCAGTCTTACCAATAGTGTCAGTCTACCAATAGTGTCAGTCTACCAATAGTATCATTCTTACCAATAGTGTCAGTCTACCAATAGTGTCAGTCCACCAATAGTGTCAGTCTACCAATAGTGTTAGTCTTACCAATAGTGTCAGTCTACCAATAGTGTCAGTCTTACCAATAGTGTCAGTCTACAAATAGTGTCAGTCTTACCTATAGTAGCAGTCTGCCAATAGTGTCAGTCTACCAATAGTGTCAGTCTTACCAAAAGTGTCAGTCTACCAATAGTGTCCGTCTTACCAATAGTGTCAGTCTACCAATAGTGTCAGTCTACCAATAGTGTCATTCTACCAATAGTGTCAGTCTTACTAATAGTGTCAGTCTACCAGTAGTGTCAGTCTACCAAAAGTGTCAGTCTACCAATAGTATCAGTCTTACCAATAGTGTCAGTCTTACTAATAGTGTCAGTTTACTAGTGTTAGTCTTTCTAATAGTGTCAGTCTACCAATAGTGTCAGTCTTACTAAAAGTGTCGGTCTACCAATAGTGTCAGTCTTACCAATAGTGTCAGTCTACAAATAGTGTCAGTCTTACCTATAGTGTCAGTCTACCAATAGTGTCAGTCTTACTAAAAGTGTCAGTCTACCAATAGTGTCAGTCTACCAATAGTGTCAGTCTTACCAATACTGTCAGTCTTACTAATAGTGTCAGTTTACTAGTTTTAGTCTTACCAATAGTGTTAGTCTTACTAATAGTGTCAGTCTACCAATAATGTCAGTCTTACCAATAGTGTCAGTCTTACCAATAGTGTCAGTCTACCAATAGTGTCAGTCTACCAATAGTGTCAGTCTACCAATAGTGTCAGTCTACCAATAGTGTCAGTCTAGTGTCAGTCTTCCAATATTGTCAGTCTTACCAATAGTGTCAATAGTGTCAGTCTACCAATAGTATCATTCTTACCAATAGTGTCAGTCTACCAATAGTGTCAGTCCACCAATAGTGTCAGTCTACCAATAGTGTTAGTCTTACCAATAGTGTCAGTCTACCAATAGTATCATTCTTACCAATAGTGTCAGTCTACCAATAGTGTCAGTCCACCAATAGTGTCAGTCTACCAATAGTGTCAGTCTACCAATAGTGTCAGTCTTACCAATAGTGTCAGTCTACAAATAGTGTCAGTCTTACCTATAGTAGCAGTCTGCCAATAGTGTCAGTCTACCATTAGTGTCAGTCTTACCAATAGTGTCAGTCTACCAATAGTGTCCGCCTTACCAATAGTGTCAGTTTACCAATAGTGTTAGACACACCAATAGTGTCAGTCTACCAATAGTGTCAGTCTACCAATAGTGTCAGTCTACCAATAGTGTCAGTCTTACTAATAGTGTCAATCTACCAATTGTGTCAGTCTACCAATAGTATCAGTCTTGCCAATAGTGTCAGTTTACTAGTGTTAGTCTTACCAATAATGTTAGTCTTACTAATAGTGTCAGTCTACCAATAGTGTAAGTCTTACTAATAGTGTCAATCTACCAATTATGTCAGTCTACCAATAGTATCAGTCTACCAATAGTGTCAGTCTTACTAATAGTGTCAGTCTACCAAGAGTGTCAGTCTACCAATAGTGTCAGTCTTACTAATAGTGTCAATCTACCAATTGTGTCAGTCTACCAATAGTATCAGTCTTACTAATAGTGTCAGTTTACTAGTGTTAGTCTTACCAATAATGTTAGTCTTACTAATAGTATCAGTCTACCAATAGTGTAAGTCTTACTAAAAGTGTCAGCCTACCAATAGTGTCAGTCTACCAATAGTGTCAGTCTACCAATAGTGTCCGTCTTACCAATAGTGTCAGTCTACCAATAGTATCAGTCTACCAATAGTGTCATTCTACCAATAGTGTCAGTCTTACTAATAGTGATAGTCTACCAATAGTGTCAGTCTACCAATAGTGTCAGTCTACCAATAGTATCAGTCTTACCAATAGTGTCAGTCTTACTAATAGTGTCAGTTTACTAGTGTTAGTCTTTCTAATAGTGTCAGTCTACCAATAGTGTCAGTCTTACTAAAAGTGTCAGTCTACCAATAGTGCCAGTCTTACCAATAGTGTCAGTCTACAAATAGTGTCAGTCTTACCTATAGTGTCAGTCTACCAATAGTGTCAGTCTTACTAAAAGTGTCAGTCTACCAATAGTGTCAGTGTACCAATAGTGTCAGTCTACCAATAGTGTCAGTCTTACCAATACTGTCAGTCTTACTAATAGTGTCAGTTTACTAGTTTTAGTCTTACTAATAGTGTCAGTCTACCAATAATGTCAGTCTTACCAATAGTGTCAGTCTTACCAATAGTTTCAGTCTACCAATAGTGTCAGTCTTACCAATAGTCTCAGTCTACCAATAGTGTCAGTCTACCAATAGTGTCAGTGTACCAATAGTGTCAGTCTACCAATAGTGTCAGTCTTACCAATAGTGTCAGCTCCACTAATAGTGTCATTCTAAATTAATAGTGTCAGTCTTACTAATAGTGATAGTTCACCAATAGTTTCAGTCTACTAATAGTGTCAGTCTAAATAATAGTATCAGTCTTACCAATAGTGTCAGTCTTACTAATAGTGTCATTACTAGTGTTAATTCTTCTAATAGTGTCAGTTCACCACAGTGTCAGTCTTTACTAAAAGTGTCAGTCTACTAATAGTGCCAGTCTTACCAATAGTGTCAGTCTACAAATAGTGTCAAATTACCTATAGTGTCAGTCTACCAATAGTGTCAGTCTTACTAAAAGTGTCAGTCTACCAATAGTGTCAGTGTACCAATAGTGTCAGTCTACCAAGAGTGTCAGTCTTACCAATACTGTCAGTCTTACTAATAGTGTCAGTTTACTAGTTTTAGTCTTACCAATAGTGTTAGTCTTACTAATAGTGTCAGTCTACCAATAATGTCAGTCTTACCAATAGTGTCAGTCTTACCAATAGTGTCAGTCTACCTGCTGCGTCAGTCTTTACTCATTAGTCCTGAAGGTTCACTAATAGTGCCGGCCCACCAATAGTGTCAGTCTACTAATAATAGTGTCAGTCTACCAATAGTGTCAGTCTTACCAATAGTGTCAGTCTACCAATAGTGTCAGTCTACCAATAGTGTCAGTCTACTAATAGTATCAGTCTTACCAATAGTGTCAGTCATACTACAAGTGTCAGTCTACCAATAGTGTCAGTCTACCAATAGTGTCAGTCTTACCAACACTGTCAGTCTTACTAATAGTGTCAGTTTACTAGTGTTAGTCTTACCAATAGTGTTAGTCTTACTAATAGTGTCAGTCTACCAATAATGTCAGTCTTACCAATAGTGTCAGTCTTACCAATAGTGTCAGTCTACCAATAGTGTCAGTCTTACCAATAGTCTCAGTCTACCAATAGTGTCAGTCTACCAATAGTGTCAGTCTACCAATAGTGTCAGTCTACCAATAGTGTCAGTCTTACCAATAGGGTCAGTCTACCAATAGTGTCAGTCTACCAATAGTGTCAGTCTACTAATAGTATCAGTCTTACCAATAGTGTCAGTCTTACTACAAGTGTCAGTCTACCAATAGTGTCAGTCTACCAATAGTGTCAGTCTTACCAAAACTGTCAGTCTTACTAATAGTGTCAGTTTACTAGTGTTAGTCTTACCAATAGTGTCAGTCTACCAATAGTGTCAGTCTACCAATAGTATCATTCTTACCAATAGTGTCAGTCTACCAATAGTGTCAGTCTACCAATAGTGTCAGTCTACTAATAGTATCAGTCTTACCAATAGTGTCAGTCTTACTCCAAGTGTCAGTCTACCAATAGTGTCAGTCTACCAATAGTGTCACTCTTACCAAAACTGTCAGTCTTACTAATAGTGTCAGTTTACTAGTGTTAGTCTTACCAATAGTGTCAGTCTACCAATAGTGTCAGTCCACCAATAGTATCATTCTTACCAATAGTGTCAGTCTACCAATAGTGTCAGTCTTACCAATAGTGTCAGTCTACCAATAGTGTCAGTCTTACCAATAGTGTCAGTCTACAAATAGTGTCAGTCTTACCTATAGTGTCAGTCTGCCAATAGTGTCAGTCTACCAATAGTGTCAGCCTTACCAATAGTGTCAGTTTACCAATAGTGTTAGTCTCACCAATAGTGTCAGTCTACCAATAGTGTCAGTCTACCAATAGTGTCAGTCAACCAATAGTATCAGTCTTACTAGTAGTGTCAATCTACCAATTGTGTCAGTCTACCAATAGTATCAGTCTTGCCAATAGTGTCAGTCTTACTAATAGTGTCAGTTTACTAGTGTTAGTCTTACCAATAATGTTAGTCTTACTAATAGTGTCAGTCTACCAATAAAGTCAGTCTTACTAAAAGTGTCAGTCTATCAATAGTGTCAGTCTACCAATAGTGTCAGTCTACCAATAGTGTCCGTCTTACCAATAGTGTCAGTCAACCAATACTGTCAGTCTACCAATAGTGTCATTCTACCAATAGTGAGAGTCTTACTAATAGTGTCAGTCTACCAATAGTGTCAGTCTACCAATAGTGTCAGTCTACCAATAGTATCACTCTTACCAATAGTGTCAGTCTTACTAATAGTGTCAGTTTACTAGTGTTAGTCTTTCTAATGGTGTCAGTCTACCAATAGTGTCAGTCTTTCTAAAAGTGTCAGTCTACCAATAGTGTCAGTCTACCAATAGTGTTAGTCTACCAATATTGTCAGTCTACCAATAGTGTCAGTCTACCAATAGTGTCAGTCTACCAATAGTGTCAGCCTTACCAATAGTGTCAGTTTACCAATAGTGTTAGTCTCACCAATAGTGTCAGTCTACCAATAGTGTCAGTCTACCAATAGTGTCAGTCTACCAATAGTGTCAGTCTTACTAATAGTGTCAATCTACCAATTGTGTCAGTCTACCAATAGTATCAGTCTTGCCAATAGTGTCAGTCTTACTAATAGTGTCAGTTTACTAGTGTTAGTCTTACCAATAATGTTAGTCTTACTAATAGTGTCAGTCTACCAATAGTGTCAGTCTTACTAAAAGTGTCAGTCTACCAATAGTGTCAGTCTACCAATAGTGTCAGTCTACCAATAGTGTCCGTCTTACCAATAGTGTCAGTCTACCAATAGTGTCAGTCTACCAATAGTGTCATTCTACCAATAGTGTCAGTCTTACTAATAGTGTCAGTCTACCAGTAGTGTCAGTCTACCAATAGTGTCAGTCTACCAATAGTATCAGTCTTACCAATAGTGTCAGTCTTACTAATAGTGTCAGTTTACTAGTGTTAGTCTTTCTAATAGTGTCAGTCTACCAATAGTGTCAGTCTTACTAAAAGTGTCAGTCTACCAATAGTGCCAGTCCTACCAATAGTGTCAGTCTACAAATAGTGTCAGTCTTACCTATAGTGTCAGTCTACCAATAGTGTCAGTCTTACTAAAAGTGTCAGTCTACCAATAGTGTCAGTGTACCAATAGTGTTGCCTTTACTAATAAATGTCAGTCTTAATTATAGCGTGTCAGTTTACTAGTTTTAGTCCTGGCCCATTGGTGTTACCTACTAATAGTGTCATTCACCAATAATGTCAGTCTACCAAATAGTGTCAGTCTAATAGTGTCAGTTCACCATAGTGTCAGTCTTACCACGTCTCAGTTCATCAATAGTGTCAGTTCACTCAATAGTGTAAGTATTATTGTCAGTCTTAATTAATAGTGTCAGTTCACCAATAGTGTCAGTTCACCACAGTATCATTCTTACTAAAGTCAGTTCACCAATAGTGTCAGTCCACCAATAGTGTCAGTCTACCAATAGTGTTAGTCTTACCAATAGTGTCAGTCTACCAATAGTATCATTCTTACCAATAGTGTCAGTCTACCAATAGTGTCAGTCCACCAATAGTGTCAGTCTACCAATAGTGTCAGTCTACCAATAGTGTCAGTCTTACCAATAGTGTCAGTCTACAAATAGTGTCAGTCTTACCTATAGTAGCAGTCTGCCAATAGTGTCAGTCTACCATTAGTGTCAGTCTTACCAATAGTGTCAGTCTACCAATAGTGTCCGCCTTACCAATAGTGTCAGTTTACCAATAGTGTTAGACACACCAATAGTGTCAGTCTACCAATAGTGTCAGTCTACCAATAGTGTCAGTCTACCAATAGTGTCAGTCTTACTAATAGTGTCAATCTACCAATTGTGTCAGTCTACCAATAGTATCAGTCTTGCCAATAGTGTCAGTTTACTAGTGTTAGTCTTACCAATAATGTTAGTCTTACTAATAGTGTCAGTCTACCAATAGTGTAAGTCTTACTAATAGTGTCAATCTACCAATTTTGTCAGTCTACCAATAGTATCAGTCTACCAATAGTGTCAGTCTTACTAATAGTGTCAGTCTACCAAGAGTGTCAGTCTACCAATAGTGTCAGTCTTACTAATAGTGTCAATCTACCAATTGTGTCAGTCTACCAATAGTATCAGTCTTACTAATAGTGTCAGTTTACTAGTGTTAGTCTTACCAATAATGTTAGTCTTACTAATAGTATCAGTCTACCAATAGTGTAAGTCTTACTAAAAGTGTCAGCCTACCAATAGTGTCAGTCTACCAATAGTGTCAGTCTACCAATAGTGTCCGTCTTACCAGTAGTGTCAGTCTACCAATAGTATCAGTCTACCAATAGTGTCATTCTACCAATAGTGTCAGTCTTACTAATAGTGATAGTCTACCAATAGTGTCAGTCTACCAATAGTGTCAGTCTACCAATAGTATCAGTCTACCAATAGTATCAGTCTACCAATAGTATCAGTCTAGCAATAGAGTCAGTCTACCAATAGTATCAGTCTACCAATAGTATCAGTCTACCAATAGTATCAGTCTACCAATAGTATCAGTCTAGCAATAGAGTCAGTCTACCAATAGTGTCAGTCTTCCAATAGTGTCAGTCTTCCAATAGTGTCAGTCTACCAATAGTGTCAGTCTACCAATAGTATCAGTCTACCAATAGTATCAGTCTACCAATAGTATCAGTCTACCAATAGTATCAGTCTACCAATAGTGTCAGTCTTCCAATAGTGTCAGTCTTCCAATAGTGTCAGTCTACCAATAGTGTCAGTCTACCAATAGTGTCAGTCTACCAATAGTGTCAGTCTACCAATAGTGTCAGTCTTACCAATAGTGTCAGTCTTCCAATAGTGTCAGTCTACTAATAGTGTCAGTCTTCCAATAGTGTCAGTCTACCAATAGTGTCAGTCTACCAATAGTGTCAGTCTTTCTTTATTTCGGTATCTTTTTTTCCTGTTATTTTTCTTCCTCCCTGTTTCATTTCGATTAATTTTTTGACGTTATCTTCTCAATCTGTTGATTCACTCTCTCGCTCTCCTTTTGATGTTCTCTTTCATCTGTTTCAATCTCTGTTCCCTGGTTATCTATTACTGTGTGTGAGTCTGGCTTCCGCTGGCACTTGTGTGTCAAATTGAACTCTTCCTTTTGTCACCGAGTGCTTGTTATTCTCCTGTGTACCATCCATTAATTATGAAGTCGTGATTGCTTTTATCTTCATGTGTTATTCCGGTTATTTTATTTTGCAGCGGTGTGATTGTTTTCATTTTTGTTGTTGTTTTTCTACTTGGTGTGATCTTTTTTAGAGGGTGTGGGGAGTTGGGGGGGGGGAGGGAGGGGGTCGTTTTATTTGATATCTTGTGACTGCAGGATTTCATTCGTCGGGTTTGACTTGATAACTTCTAGCTTATTATTTTTCTCCAATGTGTACTGGATATATTTTTGACTAGTGGGTTTTTCTAGTATTTTTTTATGTTATCTTCAGCTGTCTATCAATCTATTTTCCCGCGTTATCTATAATATCACTGGTACCACAAAGTATTGTTGTGTCAATGGCCGTTCATTTAAACAGAAGAAAAAGTGCGTTGTTTTCCTGTGGCAAATACTCGACTACGTATCGATAATATTATATATATATACATGTCATAGATTTAACAATATTTCTGAATGGACTTAAAATATCACACATGCACTGTGATGTATTGAAGAGGAAGTTTTTCTCCACATATATTAAGGAGTGAACGTGGCTAACTGAAGACCCTCTTGGCGGCGTCCTGAAGGCCCCCAGTTCAAGTCGCTATTACCTCCTAGGGATCCTTCTCGCCGGTGTGCTGAAGGTTCCCGTCCATTTTATATTGTCACCAAGTTAAAGATTAACCCAGTTAGGGACTTGGATGTCGGGGTGAAGTGCGGGACATCCTGGACTATTTATGTATTGCGGACCTCGCATGTGTTATGATGGCTATAGAGGAGAGGATGGCCATATATCCCCTTTTACGGGACAGGTGTGTACGTGATGTGAATAACCTGTACTGTATACTACTTCCTGTCCCCTCCCAAGGTCTGTGTCGTGTTGTATACTCAATATGCCAATAGTAGTTAAAGAAATACTCAATACTGACGCTTAAGAGGGTGGTATAGGCAGACGGGATATGTATTCATGTTGTTGGTATATACAATATGTGTATATATTTAATTATACCCATATCATATGACATAAATTAAAATATTAAGAGGGTAGGTATCGACAAGAGGATATTCTAATATGCATGAGAATATTATCGTCGCTGTCACTAATATTTACGTGTATTTATCCACATATATTCTTATCACCCAAGACGGACGTGATAGCCAAAGTGGGAGGAGTGAAGGACAATGGTATATTATTATGTGGGGCTGGCAACAAGTCGGTCTAATGTGTATTTAGAGAAGAAGAGGCGATATTTCATGACAAGTGTCGTGAGTGTGTAGGGGGTGTGTGGGGGAGTGTTATTGTGTGGGCAGTGTTGTGGGTGAAGAATTGATGTGAGGGAGTGTTGGTGTGCGGGAGGAAGGGTAAACGGGAAAAGGCATTACTTCACTGAGAGACTGGTGGTAACCTGGCATCAGTAGATAAGCATAAAATAATAAACATAAAATCCTTTAAACAAAGAAAACACAGATAAACACCGAAGATAAGAGAAGATAAGAAAAACAAAAGTAATAAGAGTAAAATATTCAAATTTGGGTAAGATAATAAGATAAGTGACTGCTGGACAGGACCATAAGACGTGGTACCTTGTGGGGGGTCTAGTTAGGAGTTTATATGTACAGCATAACATAGTGGTCCAGGTTCCAGGTCATAGTTATTTATTTTAGTCGAGTAAATTTTCTCGGGATATGAAGGATAAAAATGGTGTGGGTGTGTGTGTGTGTGTGTGTGTGTGTGTGTGTGTGTGTGTGTGTGTGTGTGTGTGTTATAATCTTAAAGCGTTCACGTATATGTCAAAGCTTGTAAACCCGGACCATTACGCTTTATAAACTCTCACCATCACCATTAAAACTCACCATTACGTCACCATCATTCCTTTTAGCTATCTTTTTTATCATTACTTCTTCATTCATACGTCAGTGGTGCACCATTATCACCTCACCATCTTTTCACCATCATTTTAGCAAGTTCACCAGTAACCCTTCACCAGCATCGGTCCTCTAGTGAATACTTCCTCCAGTCACCTCACCATCATTTCACCATAATATCACCATTCTCATCGTTACCCCACTGTGGCCTTCCCAACAACTTCACCATCTATTCACCATCTCTTTTACTATTGCCCCAACATCACCATCACCTCACCATAACACCAGGGTCCGTTGCTACCCACACGATGACGTCACCATCTCTAATATCTGCAACGAGGACAATTTTTCTACTCCATGTCCGGTGCTTCTGGCTCGTGTGAGTAACCATAGTGTAGGTGTAGACAGCGGTGGTGAGAGAAAATAGAGTGCACTTGGTAGGCCTCTTCATTGTGGGTGACAGTATGAAAGGCAGACAGACAGACAGATAGACAGACAGACAGATAGACAGACAGACAGATATTATCGTGTCATGTTGTTTACCATATCATCACTCATAATATTTAAAGTGTTTACCATGGAAGATGTGACCCCCCCCCTCCCTCCCCGCATCAATGGCTGCCGAGTTGCGCTGTGACGTGATCCAGGTTTATGGTGGTTACTCCTCCGTTTGGTCTTAACCCGGAAATAGATGTTTATTCTATTTGACAGTGGGTTCATGTGTAAGTTTGTTAGTTACACACACACACACACTTGCAGAAACGTAAGACATCACTGGCCGTTGCCCTTGTGGACTTCAGGAAGGCCTTTGACCTTGTTGATCACTGCACTATTATCAACAAGGCTATTGCACTAGGGCTGCCCACCAACCTGGTCTCATGGCTCACTGATTTCTTGAGTGGACGTCGCCAAGCAGTGAGGTATCAGGGCTTGGTCTCTACATTCCAACACCTCACCTGCGGTGTTCCCCAGGGGACCAAGATGGGACCACTGTGCTTCCTCATCCTGATCAACGACGCTCTATCGGACACTCCTCACAGGTGGAAGTACGTAGATGACTGCACTGTGGGGGTTTCAGTGGACAACACCGCACCAGACTACTCATCGCTACAAGGCACCCTGGACAGGCTACAGGCATGGACTACGGAGAACAAGGTCACCATCAACCACACCAAAACCGTAGTCATGCACATCAATACCACCACCACTCCAGTGCAAGCCCCAGCAGTCACAGTGGGTGCCCATCCTCTCCAGCTGGTGCAGTCTGCCAAACTCCTGGGTGTAACTATAGACAACAACTGACTGGAAGTCGGCGTAATGTTGTTGGCGCAGCCCTCAAAGCTGTCTTCAGTATGTTATTAGAAGACTTAGGGTCACGGGATACCCACAGAGCTGAGGACCATCTACAACGCCTTTATTCTCTAAACTAATGCGTCACCAGCTCGGTCAAGGTCTTCCTCAACTCCACCCAACAACGTCAGCTAGAGAATACAGAAAAGAGCCCAGAATCATGCTCGGCGCAGAATACTCCGGCTACACCAACGCTCTCTCCACCCTGGAAATGCCATCCCTCAGTGACCTCCACCACCAAGCACTGGAAAGGTTTGGCCGTGGACTACTGCACCACCCTCGCCATCGCCGCCTCCTGCCACCTGCAGCCCCCCACCCAACTCGCGCAGTCCGCCACTACAACAAAATTCAGCCCATAAGAGCCCGCACCGATAGATATAAGAACAGCACCATCCCATTTATTGTTAAAATAATAAACAACTCCTGATTTATGTACTGTACAGCCCTGTAAATGTATTCAATGCATATTATATCATTATGTCGAAATCAAATGTAAGTCTGTATATTTTCAGCCACCGGCTGCAACTCTATTAATAAACCGTTTATTATTATTATTATTATTATTATTACATATATATGAAGGTGTATTGACGTATGGTACACAATGGAGTGGAGCACGATCATTGCCACCGCATCACCACCACAATCACATCATCATCACTACCACCATATAACCACCACTACCACTACGACCACCATTACCACACAACACCACTACCACACCACCACCACTACACCACCACCACCACTACGACCACCATTACCACACCACCACCACAGCCACACAACCACACCACACAGAACAATCAGTATATTATTTTCACCATCCTGTGAAATAACTACCCAACGTTACCAAGAGACTCGCGTAAGCCTGATGAATCGGTCAGTAGCCTTTGGTGGCACTTATTTAGTTGCTACCTAACCCAGTGTCTTGAACCTTCGGTCAATAACCCGACCACTGACTGTACCGAATATTTGCTGGCTAAACTGACCTCCCAAATAATATAGGTTCAGTGTCCATACTAGTGATAATAGCAGCTAGTTCCTCGGAAGCCTGATGTCTTGGATTATAGGTCAATAGTGGTAGTGACTGCAGAACTTAGTTGCTAGCATGAAGGGTGAGTGGTATCCTTGACTGGTCAGGATGCCTCCTACTGGCTTAAAAATGACCTTGGTGGATTTTTTATTTTATCAGGCATATTACCCCTGACCTGACCGTACTGTGGGTCGGCCATCGTTGATCTGAGTCACCCATTTGTGGCTTGCTTAATGCGATCATTACCTCCATTACCGCCACCATGTGAGCTGAGGGCGAAAAGTTGGATGAAAGTAAAGACGTATCAAGTTTACAGAAAAATATAGAACATGGTGACAATAAAGGTAGACGTAGCCTTCTCCTTTCCGCGTACCGACGAAATCCAATTGGTCATAATGCTGGCAGTTACTGTGTTTACAACTCGTATACAGATGGATTCACGTAGGGTGGAAACGTGTAATCCAGCGTCCCCTCCCACGAGGCATGATGTGACTTTACCCTCTGATTAGTGTCATCTTGCTCCAGGGAACAGGTAAGTCATCCTGTTCAAAAGGTCAAAGCATCGTGCTCTACAGATATAAGTCATGGGGTTCAAGGGACTGTGTTAAAGTGATTTAATTAATGAACTAATTTATTGTTTTCAGGGAGTTAAAACATCTGTAGAGATGGGTTAAGAGAAGTAATGACAAGCTACTAAATATTCTTTCTCGGTATTTACATAAGTTTTGTACACGTATGAATGTTATCCACATATACAGTACATACTGTATATACGAGATTTTTCGTTCTCTTATCATTATTTTTCTTTCTAATTAATCTGTAGCATCAGGTGACAGTTAAGCTGATAGACCTCACCTGAGCCGCATTAGAGCTTCTCTAATGGCAGTAGATTTATTTTTACAAACAATTTTAACTCTCAGAATACGAGTATTCCAGATAATTACGGAGTGATTTGTTATCCTAACAGCCCCTTATAGTGATGCAGTTTGGTTTAATTTATCTGTCTATCTCTGTTTATTTTTGTCCTATCCGTTTGTCTGTACTCCCACAACATCTATCTGTCTGTCTGTATATGAAGTCAGGTCTAGTATTCTAGCTTAAGTCATGTACGGAGTCCGAATATCAACAAGACCCCACGTGGCCTCCCCTTACTACCCTGATGACTTAAGCTTTAGGTATCGTAGAGGAAGATAGTGATCAAAGGCCAGGCAGCGACACTCTGAGTGATGGTACTCGTTAGCGCGAAGTAATAACTTGGTTGAGTTACAGCTCGGCTTATGTAACTCTGACGCACATAACTAGACGTCACTAATTGGGTGGTTTGGGTGTCCAGTGTTTACCTATTGTCTTAAGGCGGGGTTGCCAGCAATATTGTCTTAAGGTTAAGGATGGATAATATCTCTGTCTTCCTCGATATAAAGAAATATTTATCTTTTACTTTACTTAAGACCAGTAAGAGTGGGGGTTGTGTTGTGTTCATTACTGGAGTTATTATGTAATACTTAGGTCCTTGGCCTTGTTCACACAGCATATGAACAGCAAGAGGAACACAGGTTTAAATGTAAGGTTTGTCTTCCTGGCCGCCTCCCGCATTGACCTCACCATTATCCTTCCCGCTACCTTTGAAAGACGTAGGAATCCTTCTTGATGATTGGTCGCCTGCTTTGCCGTTGGTATGTGGGCCGCTTCTATTGCTCGACTTATTCCTTTATCCAGATCTTGGCAGATTATCCCAATTCTTTGCCATTTCGTAAAGTGTCCAAACTTTTCTATATATAGGACAAGTAAATTCTAAGGCCGATGTTGAAGTACGTCGCCTCTATACTCGTACAACCTCTGTTTCAGGCTACGTCCTGATCTCCTTAAGCTACGTCTTACTGAAGCCAGACTTTACTTAAGTTAGACCTAACTTAACTAACCTCTAACCAGTTCTACTCTTCTCCTAAAGTTACCTAACTTAACCTAGGCTGACCTATCTATTATCTCTAACATCTAACCTTCTCTTCCATTACAGTAACATAACCCACCGCTAATTTAACCTAACCAACAGTAATATTTGTATGACATTATTATAGAAAAGGTCAAAGATTAGTAATAACACACAAGAGATCTGATGGAATCGTAAATGAGGTATTGATGACGTCAGCCGTGGGGTTTACATTGACTCAAAGATAGACCTTTAACAGAGTGCTTTATGTATGTAAATTTTCACCGTTTGATGTATGCAGATTTTTTGTAGGGTTTGATGTATGTGAGTGTATGTGTGTATGTAAATTTAAGTAAACACACACACACACACACATCCCGGTGCTGCCATAGGTACAGTATGGCAACTCACGTCATCAGATAGAGAACGTCGATTACAATAACAATACCTGAAAAATTACGTTAACAAAATTATCAGGAATAAATTACACTAATGGATATGAATAAGAGGAAAATATACAGGAGAGTTAGTAGGTTTTATTGTATAAGCATCACAAAGAATGTTATTACAATGGCATTATAAAAGAAATTTACTTAAGGTTCTGCATAGATAATGCTGATGTAGTTAAAGTCTCAATAGTGTGTGTATAGGTAAATTTCCTCAACAGGTATGAAAGAAAAGGTGAAATAATAACTGTTGAATGTGTCTCAATGTGAAGGCTACAGACAGCAGGTATAGTTAAAGAAGGTAGTAGGTAGTTATCAAACAGGGAGGTACTACCACCTGGGAAGATATTGGAAGCATAATGTGTTGTCTAATGGTAGACCCTGCTGCTATATGGCATCACAAAAATTGTGACCAAGTCCCAGGTTGCTGATCCAACTTTCTGCCTCATTTACACACAATTGCAGGGTCTCAATTGTTTCCCTTACTTTGACAACACAAAATATATATCGTTTCTCACTCTTGATTTGTTTTTGTTTTTTTCTCCAATCTTTGCAACCCATTCCTCCCCTCGTCCCCGATGTGGGTGGGTGACCTGTACCTGGGTGGGCTAATGAGTAGTTTACCTGCCGGGTATATGACGAGGAAAAGCGAAATAATAACTTGACGTCTTGTGATGTGTATCTCTCAACAACGCTAATGCTCCCACACCATCCTACACAAACCTTTGGAATTAGCATATCTAAGAATCCCA
>NW_024734286.1:0-16713 GCF_018991925.1 Homarus americanus | reverse complement strand
TGATAACCTCGGGTCACATCTAGTGGTAACCTCGGCCCACATTCAGTGGTAACCTCGGCCCACATCCAGTGGTGACCTCAGCCCATTTTAGTGATTTCGTCCCATCATAATATTGGCCGAGATCACCATCAATAATTTTCTTTGGTAATAGTTAAGCCATATGAAAAGTACCCAATGGTTAGGTTAGGTTAGGTAAAAAGTTTAAAAGTAGTGAAATTAAAGATAAAGATCAAGTACACACGCACACTAATTGGTCACCATGGAGTGGTATAAGGAGCTCTGGTGCACCTGAAAGGGGTGACATAACGAGGCTATTGTAAGGCTGGCAGATAAGGTCAAATATTATACCTTCCTATTTACATGTATAAGAAACTGTGATGAAAATATTTGCCTAGATAACGGTGGACATCCCTCAAGTGCCAAAAAACAAATATTACAATTCTTAGAGAGTGACATCCCGATCACCCATGAAACTCTTACATCACGAATATACATAAATTTATTGGAACATACTCGTTGGTTTTTGACATACTTTGATGAAATTTATTAATACATAGAGACCTTTATACATACGGTACGGAGACGTGAATAAAAACATGCATGTAAAGGTAATCATATACATACCTGCCTACTGAGATACTGTACTGATCCTAGGAGCTTTTATACTCGACATTTCAGATTTTTCTTGTTGTTATATAAAGACCAACGGCGTGTGTATTCGGGAAAGTATTGTAACAGGTAAAAAATATATATTTAAAAAAAGGGGGGGGAAATGTAGTGAAACTTGGCGTGTGGTAACCGCAGAGTTTTACCCCACCACCCCCGGTAATTGATGATACACAACTGCGGGTCTAATGTGTTGTTGCTTTTTACAATCTTTACCCTTGGGTGATGTTCCTTAACTCGTATAATGGTATGTGTTATATACTTTATTAATGCAGCTCTGAGTTTTGATATTTGAGAATAAAAAGTAGTAATTCACCTCATAATTATCAGCTCAATGAGGTATTACAGGAAGTGGATGTATTTTATATGTAATGTTATGTATAATATCTTAGTAATGAATGTCATAAATAAAAGACCAGATAATGTTGTTAACAAAGGGGTCGTCAACTTGTGCTAAGGAGGAGGACGTCTCTGGATTATGTTGTCGAGGCTGTTAGGTAAAACTAGACTCGGGAGCAAGGTGTTGTGGGAGTATATTTTAGAATCAGCTCTTCTCTATCAGCTTAACATAATTATTACAACAGCTGAATATCACTGGGCGAGTTTTTAGTCGAATCGTCTACTGCTTCAGTATTAGTGATATAATTTTTCAATTAATTTACATATCTTTTGTATAAATAGATTTATATTTTAATAATATACAAAATGATACTAATACGAAAATTTTTCTTTTTTTTTTTGCTCTCGGAACAGAATTTAATGTGTAGGCAAATATTACTCGTGTAAATCGCCACGTGTCGAAGACCCATCAAGATGCTTCACACATGGTGGATCAGTTAATACTTGAGAGAGTAAGAAGAGGCGTCACATAACACAACAAAGAGGCAAAATCTTTCTGAGAGAACTATTAGGAACAAAATTAAGCTGTAATAAACTTTTTTCAGACTTTTTTCATCTTACTGCTTGTGTGAGTCAGCTCTGAAAATGTCTAAAGAATCTTCTAGATAATTAAATTATAAGTTGAAATGGAAAGCAACAAGGAAATATTGTTAAGCAGAAGAGACAAAAATATATCCACTATGAAATTTAAGCCAAATTACAAAATACATTTTACAGTCCAACAAAAAATTTAAAGAACTCTTTTGACGTCATGTAAATTGTTTCATGAATATCCAAAATTTTATGTCGTATGTAATTTAAATTTTATTTGTGGGTTGGCTATCGTGTTGCTATCAACTGATAATAGAATTTAGAGCACGTCATCATTTTTTGATCAGTATATAGTTGATTCACTTATTACTATTTTTCCTGAATATACATATATTATCAATCTTTTCTTTCGTTTTCTGTAAATTTAAATACCAACAAATCTTCATCATCCCAGGTTGATATTCTCAACACCACATCTAGTGAGGACACACTCGCCGCCACTCACTGATTTAGTACCTCGTTTGGGTGCAAGTTTACCGATGTGTTTTTATTGAGAATGTTAATCATGAAGATATGAGTTTATTTTCCTTATAAGATAACTCTTCTTTGTCAAAATGTTTTATATTTAGATAAATTAGGTTATCGACTATGTAGAAGCAATTCGGAACTAATATGAGAGACGCTCCTGCAATATCGGTTACAATGATATACGGCGACCATTAAAATACAGGACGGTGGCAGTGAGTGAGACGAATTTGCTGGACGGAATAAGAGGGTGAAAGATAGTGTAGTGTACAGTACATGGGAGGAGAGAGAGGTAGAAATACTGAGAGAGAGAGATGCTGTTATTAGGTATAGACAAGAGAAGAGGGATAGAACAACCTTCAATGTTTTGGTCAGATAGGGAGACATGTGATAATATATGAATCAATTTGCTTACGATCATTGTGGAATAGGTTGAAGATAGACTAAATCGAGACCAGAATAACTGTTGGGTAAGTTTGAACGAAAAATATGAAACAAAACACAAAAACAAGCTCTTTGATTAATCGAGCTGAAATGTGTTGTTCAGCGAGAGAGGTAATACTTTGTCGGTGCTGGTGATCTGAATACAAGGGTGTGGGTGGAGGAAATGGTAGTGGTGGTGTGGGCAGTTGAGGCATAAAGAACGGAAATGTATTTGAGGTTTCCTCTTTGTACATAATGTATTATAGTACTACACACAGGGAGAAGGGCTCTGAAACTGTCGTGGTTGAGCAAGTTTGTTCTGGAAGTAGAGCAAATAACATAAAACTGATAGAAGGATTATTCAATAGTTTGTTTACATCACTACTCTGCTGCAAGTTACAGTTAGTATATGATAGAGATTCAGGAGGTGAAGTCCGTTCGAGAGGTCCAGGTTGGAAAAGTTGGATGGCGATTATATTCGGTTTACTTCCAGGATATGTACTGTCAATATCATTTGTGTACTATAAACACCTTTTAACAAATAGAAAGTGTAGGGAGAGATTACACAGGCATCGTTTTCAAGGCGACCCATCACCAAAGAGTGAAGATACATTTGCAACAAGATGTTTTAAACTCCAGGAAGCTGTATGACATAGGAAAAACATTGTGAAATGGAGAGTTCCAAGAAGTGCTGTTCCGGGATATGAATATCGGATATTGAGAGATACGGTAAATGCCGATAGATGGTGCAAGATGCTGGCACTATCGACGGTAGTTCGTCAACACAGCGACTTTGGAAATAAATACTGTATAGACTAGAGAGAATAGGGAGATGTCACTGTAGTACCGGAAGTGTTAGGGTAGGGTTATAATTGTGGATTAATTTGATTGCTCTCCTCTGCTCTGCACCAAGTAGTGGTGACAAAGTGCCACGACACCACATCCTGCCCACATATGACAGCAGTAATTAATCTCGGTGAGCATCTGTTTCACGTAAACGCTTGCCAACTGTTTACCGGTTGAATAAGACATAAAATTGGGCCTGATGGATATGCCAAAATCAATGTTGAAATGTACTTTATTTTAGTTGCGTTGATGGAAACAACTGTGGATAGATCCCACTCGTGACTAAACTATCCAAGCGAGATCCTCCGGAAGAGATGATGTCTGTTGTCTACCACTGAAAACTTTATTTTGAGTGACTGAGGCAGTCAGAAGGGCTGAATCATCTGTATAAGAATGAACTGTTGTTTGTTGTCGGGGGAAAGTGGGCCATATGCAGAGAAAAAATATTAAAGTTACTGGTGCTGTGTCTAGTAAAAGCTCAGGATCTGTATGACATTACACCAAACGGGGCGGACATAGTGGAAGGATTAATGCAGCGTCTGATGTTGAGGTGTGAAACATGAGGTTACAATAATAGAATGACAAGACACAAACTAACTTGGAAATAATTATCTTGAAGTTCGGGTGAGGAAGATCAAGAGAAGACAGAGTGAGGACTGTAACATTAAAAGATCATTTGGTAGAGAGATAAATGTCTGAATAAGTAAAGCAGAGATTGTGTTGATGTTTGAAATTATGGAGATAATGGAATAGGATGACTGAATAATTGAGGCAGATAGAAGACAAGTAGATACGAGGAGAGCAGTAGATATACAGTGTAGAAGGCAGCTGTCAAACAGGGAGGTACTACCGCCTGGGAAGATATTGGAAGCATAATGTGTTGTCTAATGGTAGACCCTGCTGCCATATGGCATCACGAATATTGTGACCAAGTCCCAAGTTGCTGATCTGACTTTTTGCCTCATTTACACACAATTGCAGGGTCTCAATTGTTTCTCTTACTTGATAACACAACATACATATACTGTAGTGTAGCGTTTCCCACTATTGATTTTTTTCTTTGTATTTCTTTATTATTATTATTATTATTATTAGGGTTGTTATTACTATTATTATCATTATTATTTTATTTTACTTTTGATTAAAATGTTTATTTACTATGAATTACTGTATTATTATTATTATTATTATTATTATTATTATTATTATTATTATTATTATTATTATTATTATTATTATTATTATTATTATTACCATCATCATCATCATCATCATCATCATCATCATCATCATCATCATCATCATCATCATCATCATCATCATCATCATCATCATCATTATATTTTCGCCCCCAGGTCCCGATGTGGGTCAGTGACCTGTGCCCGGGTGGGCTGATCCCCGTACAAAAAACAAAAACAAAAAAACCCTCCGTGTATGATTTGAGAGACGAAGAAATCTGGGGTTGTTTTTATGATCCATTTTGATAGGCAGCGACAAACGACTTACTGTATTTGTGGTACATAAAGCGAATAAAGACAGTTTATGTTGTTTAAGAGCATTTCCGTTTCCAATAATATTTCATCATAACACAGTACTGAACGTTGTAACTGTAAATACTTGTCTTTATGAATAACATTGCACATCTTATCTGGGGTCATTACGTAACTGACAGTATGTCTGTTTTTCAGTGTCGATTGGTCGGTCAGTCGACATATACTTCACACCTTGTCAGGACCCATCACTTACCTTCCCACACCTCCGACAGTTTTATAGGTAATACTTTAAGATGAGGAAACCATTAGTGTCCCGCCAGCTTGTCTGGACACAAACCCATAAATTTGGTGGTGAGAGAACGCTAGACAAGACTAAGTACACAGCCCATCAGTTAATGCCTTGGCTTCTTGCCAAAAGTTAACCACCAGCACTTAATTTGACAAACATATTGGATATAACTAAACTACGTAATCTTTTAAATGCGGGAGTCAATTACTGTAATGCGGTGATAAGGTGATAACTGAGGCCTGTGTTGTCGCCACAACTAAGAGGGGCCTCATAACGTTCCACAAAACAAACTATAAATAACAATACTTCCCCTGTAGGATCGATATATTTATTAAGGAAGGTCTTAGTTTTCGTAGCAAAAAGTCCAGGAATAAAGATCATTTTAGTTAAGACGCAAAGACAAATCCCCGATTCTCACTCAATTTAGGTAATGCATTTGGTAGTTAACTGCTTCCCGCCTGAGTTAATGTGTATGTACATAACACTCTTACACCTGCTGTGTGTGTGCACTGTGCCGCACAGATGTCCCTCTTATATATCTGGACAGATATATTTACTTTAATAATTTATCTATTCAGGTAATTAGGTAACAATTCATATAATCTTCTTATTTGTTTATTTCGAACATTATATCCAGCATTTTGAGCGAGTACACGTAATGAAATATGATTTATGTATTTGATAATGTTTTTCGAATCAATTTCCAAGAAGGATTACTTGTATATTTCATTCATAATCCTTGGTTTTAACAAAATTAACATATGTGTCAAACAAATGAAAAAAAAAGGGTTTTACCAGGAAATAAATGTTTAACAGTCAATAAGAAATCCTACAGCTACCTTCCTTATGTAACGCTGAAGGCTTATTCTCGGTATGTAAGATTATACGCTGTGAGATTTACAGCTAAGACTCCTGGAGTGAGCTTTAGTTAATGACAGAGTTCATAAGTGAGTGGGGGGTGAGTGGTGGCCAAGACGTAGAGGAGGGGGATATGTGGTGGCCAAGACGTGGAGGAGAGGAGTGAGTGGTGGCCAAATCATGGTGGAGGGAGGTGAATGGTGGCCAAGACATGGAGGAGGGAAGTGCGTGTGGCCAAGATGTGGGGAGGGGTGGTGATGACAGGGACGTGGAGGGTGGTGTTGGCCAGCACGTGGAGGGTGGTGGTGGCCTTTGTGTGGAGGAGGTGGTGGTGTGGGACGTCCGGAGGTGCTGGCCAGGATGTGGAGGGGGTGGGGTGTGGGACTGGAGGGGTGGGTGGTGTGTACATGGAGGGAGGTGAGTGGTGGCCAAGACGTGGAGGAGGGAGGTGAGTGGTACCCAAGACGTGAAGGAGGGAGGTGTGTGGTGGCCAAGACGTGGAGGAGGGAGGTGAGTGGTGGCCAAGACGTGGAGGAGGGAGGTGAGTGGTGGCCAAAACGTGGAGGAGGGAGGTATGTGGTGGCCAAGACGTGGAGGAGGGAGGTGTGTGGTGGCCAAGACGTGGAGGAGGGAGGTGAGTGGTGGCCAAAACGTGGAGGAGGGAGGTATGTGGTGGCCAAGACGTGGAGGTAATACTCACAACTTCTTCCTCAATTAAAAATTATTTATTCCAGAAAAATATAAAATAAGACTGAAATAAATTTCGCATTGATGTATGGTAGAATCAGTACCGGTATAGAGCGAATAACATCAGGTATAAATTAATAAGGTAAAACATTGAGTTATTTAATTGTAAGTAAACACACGAAATGTCACTTATTTAGGTGTTTAAAGAACATTAACTCCTGGAGATGTTTATATTAGAAGTAACATAAGTCATCCCCACCCCAGTCCAGGAATGTCCCTCTCAGGACTCACATAAATCCCTAAGATTTCATATAATCAGTTATAGTACATAGTTATATTCTAGATGCAAAATTTCTATATTTCTTTAATATTTCATCTATTTTCCTATTTTTAAACATCCGCTCTATTTGTAGGACTGACTATTTATATAGGCATTTCTATATACATTAAGCAATACGTGTTCCAGTATATAATCTGTGAGTATAGAATCCCCAGATATTCTACTACATTCTATTCTTTTATCCTGTTCACTTCTCTCAGCTCCAGAGTTCCCGTCTTAATATTTATGTCCTAATCTTAACCTCATATACACTGAATCTTCCCTTTCTCCCATCTTTCCCTTGTAAATTTGGTATTTCCTTAGGAACCTGGTGATAATCTTTTTACATATAGAAAATTATAAATTAATTGTGTGCATTTCCTTATTGTATTTACTAATTTTCAACATGAACCAATAATGTGTTCAAAGACTGGACTCCCACTGTTCAAAGAATCCAAAGCTGCCTTAGTATCAACAAAAAAATATGCATCTTTATACCTCTTTACAACATTTTCCAATCCTACTAACATTGCATATAACTCAGCTTGTGTTGATGATATAAAACTGCTCAACCGAAGTCCAATTTTGATGTCATCATTTCCTTGTTCTGTGTACTGTCTTATAAGGATCCCGCACCCTGCCCTGCCACTTGACATAACTGAACCGTCACAATATGCATGCAATGTGTTTATTTTAGGCAAATTACTAATCTTATTCCCATATAAAGCCCTTAACTGTCCTGGTTCATGTAATGATTTCTTCATTGTGAGAGGCACTATGTCTAACTCTACTTCTCGTTCTTCCCAGGTGTGGATTCTTACAACTCTTCTGAACAGCTGCACACCAGTCTGCCAGATTACATTTTTTAATAATATTTACTAATCCATTCATATATCCTCTCTTGCCTTGCCTGCAGAAGGTCCTTTTATCTTTTAAACCATCATTTATATCTTGTACAAATTTACCCCCACTGTTCCCTCTCATTAATCGAACTGCTGCAACTGTATTAATTTCATTGACCCTCTGTGAAATGCTCTGTAACCTTAGTTCCAATTTCATTATCTCAATCATTGCATTCTTTTGACACCCTAAAATTATTCTCATTGCTTCATTTTGCATGATCTCAAGCTTCCGTAGCCTTCCTTCACCAGTACAAGAGAGGACAGGTGCTGCATAGTCTATAAGTGATCTGATGGTAGAAATACACATCATTCTCAGTATGGGTACCCTAGCACCTTTACCACAACATGCTAGAACCTTCAAGGGCTGTAATCTTGCTCTATATTGAGTGAGGACATGATATATTTCTGCCTCTTTACTTTCACAAGTAAAGCCAATATACATTCCTAAATATTTATACTTTGACACTTTCTCAACAATTTTTCCATTTAGAAAAACGGATTCAGTTCCTCTTCCTTTACATTCACACTTGGTTTTTTCTTCATTGATAACTAAGCCCATCTTTTGAGAAAGAACAATAAAATTATTTAATGCAATCTGCAAATTTTTGACAGAGTTTCCATGAAATATGATGTCATCTGCATAAATGATGGTTACCACTCCTTTGGGATATTTGTGTGAGGCTATCTTGTTCATTAACACATTAAATAACATTGGACTCATTATTCCCCCTTGGGGAGTGCCTATTTCAAGTGCTCTTTCCCCAGACAAACATCCCTCATACCATACACAGATTCTCCTTCCATGCAATTAGTCACCTATCCAGTGTAACAACTTTCCTGATACCCCTAGAGCAGCCAGTTCATTCATAACTACTTCACTGTGAGCTTTATCAAATGCTCCTTGTAAATCCACAAAAACTCTACATCTGTCTGCATCATTTGATAAACATTTTATAACACAGTCTGAAGTACATTTCCCTTCCAAAAAAAACAAATAAATTACAAGATAGATTTTTCCCCACAATATATACAAGCCTATTTAATAATACTCTCGCCATCATCTTGGAAAAACAAGATGTTAAAGACACCGGCCTGTATCCACCAGTTGCCTTAGGGACAGGAATAACTATCGCTTTCTTCCATTCTGTTGGTAATCTACCCTCTGCATAGCTCATGTTGAATAAATCTATTAATGGACTATTTTCCATACCAACTAAGCAGTTCAAAATTTCATAAGACACACCATCTTCGCCTGGTGCTGTAGATTTTCCTTTTTAACAGCATTTAATAACTCTTCTTGAGTAATATCTACACATGTTACATCACAAATATTTAGAGCTGATGAAATAAATCTTCTTCTTTCATTTTGCCACTCATCTAAAGCTTCTATTTTCCTGTTAGGCAGGGAGGCAACACTAGCAGCTTTAGCCCATTTGTCAACCAGTTTATTAGGTTCTTCCTCTGGATGAGGATGGCTAATAAAATTACTCCTTTTTCCTCTAATTTTGTTAATATCCTGCCATATTTCTTTGAGATTTTTACTCTCCCCAATGTGCTGTGCAAAATCTTGCCAATATTTCTCCCTTGCCTCCTTCCTAGCCTGCCCACATATTTTGGCTATATCCATGAAGATTTCCCGATCTTCTTCTCTTCTACCATTCTTTACCCAATCTTTATGTGCTGCCCTTAACATTTGTGTCCATCCCTTCAACATTTTGTCATTGGTATAGCAGTGTTTCCTAGCCCCATGTGTCTTATCATTTATCTTTTTCTGTGTTGCCTTAGTTAAATATCTTTCTATCTCCCCAACTAAGTCATTATGAAAGCTATCCATACAGACTTGTGTATAATTTCTGTACCATTTCTCTATATTTTGGGTAAACACTTCTGTGTCATCCTTGTTTAGTTTCAATCTCTTCCTCCTATATCTCACCTGTCTCTTCCTTAATGGTAATTGAACATACACAACAAAATGGTCACTGAGTAGCTCCCTTATCATCTCACATTCTCCCTGGACTCCCTGACTGCTTATCATGCAAGCATAGTCTAACCTTCCTCCTTTAATATGAGTCACTTCCTCATTTCCTAACAAGTAAGCATCTGGGTGATCTTGTAAAAATTGCCAAAATTTTATACCATTACAATTAATTCTCACCATTGTTTGGAGTCTTGGATGTCGAACATTGAAATCTCCTACAGCCAAAGTTGAGTCCAAAAACATGTAATCTGGTAAGAAGTTGAGGTCAAAACAGCCTCCAGAAATATACAAATTTGCTATGTTCAATTCTCCTTCCTTCAAATATAACTTTATACAGACACTTTCTATTCCTTGTACTCTACTCGGGCTTCCATCTAGTTCTGCTGGTATGGAATTCTTAATGTATATTGAGACCCCTCTTATACCTTCACCCGAATAGAGATGAAATCCCTTATATCCAGACAGTTTAAGCAGGTCGCCTTTCCTGTCTCCAGTCTCTTGAAGGGTAATTATGTCAATATTATTTTTAAGGGTAAAGTAGTGTACATCTGTCACTCTATTTCGTAGACCATTAACATTCCAGGACATTATCTTAAGGCTAGCTAGATCCACGATTAATATTTACACATTTTATATCCTTTCCAATCAGATTCTTTAAGAAGGCCCAATCCTCCTGCACAGATTCCCATTCCCTCAAAAGTTTTTCTTTATCAGTATCTTTACACTTTACCAACACATTTTTAAAACTTTCAGTTGTTGCTCCCTGCACTACACAATCCTTTAATTTCCTCTCCTTCCCTGTAATACTTATTTTAAGCACTGAATTTTTCAAAAGCTTGAGCTCTTCACTTTCCTCTTTCCCTTCTAATTCTACATTATTCACAGCTTTGTTTTCCCTTTCTTTATTTATCACTGTATCAAGTCTTTTCTATATCACTTCTATTTTCTGATCTAACTTTTACAAAAGCTGAAACATCTTACGCACCTCTTCTCCCAGAATTTCTTGCACAGTTTTATCACTAACCTGGAGGGCTGCACCACTACTCTCACTTGCTACTTGTTTATTACTCTGTTCCTGGCATCAACAACTCTTCCGGCCGCAATCGCAGTCCTATCCTTCTTGAATCTTCATGCCAGGCATTCTCAGGGATCACTGTCTCCACTGTCTGTGTGTTTTGCTGTCTTGTCACTGTCAGACCACAGCGTACTTCTTCAGTGTTCTCTGAATAATTCCTTTGTTGGTCACTTCTCATACGTGGCCTCATCTCGCATGCAATTGAACTAGCATTGTGAGTTTTACCACAATTACAACAACAAGGCTTCACTTTCTCTCCTGCATTGATCTTGTCCTTACAGTTGCTAGATTCGTGTTTCTCCCACAGAATCTACAACGTGGGTCCAGTTGACAGCTCCAGGCCTTATGTCCCCATCTGCAACACTTGAGACACATTATTGGTCCCTCCACATATAGTGCCACCTTCCTATACCCTGCTCCTGTGATGAACACTTTCTCTGGAACCTTTCCTCTCATTAGAGCAATAACCTGGCTTCTCTCTTCTCCCCTTATTAAATGCCTCTTGACCCAAACAAATCTTTCGTCATCCAATAAGTATTCTGGATCTAGTATTACAGGGTACCTGAAGATTATAACCTTTGTAAGTAGTATGTCGCTCTCCTCCGGCAAAACCATCAGTAATCCCTAAACGGCCAGATGTCAACATCGCTCCATATCCCACTGTGATATACGAAATGTCGTTAGATGTTCCCGTCCTAGTTGTATTGCCCATTTTAATTTTTCAAGGAAGGTCATCGGGCAAGACTGTGGAAAAATTAATCTCTTCCTGACACGACCAACATTACCTTGTGTGTGTTCTTGTCTACTTCCTTCAAATTCCATACTTTGCTCTGTTCTTGATCCATTCTCCACTATCTCCTTTCTGTTATTTCCGTTATTATTACCACCCACACACGTTTTTTGTCCAAGATTTTTTTGTCTCTTCTCCTCTCTCACTTCTTTGCTTTCACTGTCCTCTTGTCAGCTTGTCTCCCTCATCCTTTTAGAACTTTCTTTCTTTTTCACTACCTCTTGTTGTAGCTGTATTTTCTCACTTTCGAACTTCCCTTGTGCTTCATCACTCGTATTAGACTCATCACTACTCAACTCAAGGTCTTCAAGAACTTCGTCCAATACTATCTTTTCTTTACTCTTCCATGTAGGGTTCTTAAGCGATATTTCACTTTCCATGGGGCAATGTTGATATCCCACAACACCCAGCCAGGAGTGATGGGACCCCGAGCAGTTATTTTCGTGTGGTAAACAGGTCCTTATACACAAGTAGGTAAGTCTATATATCCTTCAGATAATGTAATAGGCTCGAAAACATCCCAAATTTGGGAGCTAGCACTCACAGCTGTGTTTACCAGTGCCCGCCACCCAACCAAGCAGGAGCGTAGTCTTTGCTCGAATGAAGAATGTCTAATGAGATTACGAGAGGAAGGAGGGCCCAGCGGAGGAGTTACATACCTCCTCCTCCCCATCTCCCTTGCTCTGGCTGAGTTATGTGATTAAATCTCTTAACAGTCAAATGGTTAATATACGATGAATTGCTATATTAATACTCAATTCAAGTAGCTAAACAACTCTTTTCCATTGTAATTTTTTATTAGAATAAGCATTGCCGGATATGGTATGTAAAAGCAACACTAAACTCCCTTTAGTTACCGGACAAACCTTACGTTTGTTATTTTATTTTATATATTTATGGTTTTGGTTGCACTATATTTAAACGGGTGTTGTCGGCAGGAATGTATGGAACAACTTGTCGGGGTCCAGCATAACATCAGAGGCAATAAACGACACTATGACGTTGGCAGATCCTCTCTACACTCCCCAAGCAGATAGAAAAGTCAGAGTAGGAATATCATCATGAACGTTCACCAATTCTTTGCTCAAGAAGGTTCTTGCGAAACGATGGAAGAAAGAAGTTGTGTAGAAGACAGCCTCAGCAACTCCGGTCTCTATGACCACAGTGGAAAGAATCAAGGCAGAAGCAAAGAAATCGCCAGGCGGAGTAATATGTTCGCCAAGTGCCAGACCTTCACCTGTCGTAGGACAACTTGACTATTTTGATAGAGAATGCATCAGAAGAGAGCTCCTCTCGTTTTATGAAAGAGGTGAACTACCTACACTGTTGGAGAGGGTAAAGCAGCCTGTTTTAAAGGGTCACAGAGTTCACTTTATAAAATAGTAAAGAAGTTGGGGTTCAAGTACAGAGTGGCAGGAAAATCTTGATGGAGAAGGAGGACATTGTAGCTGCAAGAAACAAATACCTCAGATACATACAAAAGAACAGAGAAAGCTCTAATCCCCGTCCAGAGGTATATCTAGATGAAACCTGGATCAACCAGAATCAATGTGTTGAGCGGTGTTGGTCTGTGAATGACGGATCAGCAGGACCCAAACTCAAATCAGGAAGAGGAGCGAGGTTTATCATCGCGCATGCTGGTGGTCGTCAGGGATTCATACCCGGAGCTCTGTTGATGTTTAGGTCCAAGAATGGAGCCAAGAGTGACTACCACGATTCAATGGATCATGAACGGTTTAAGGCCTGGTTTAAAGAGCAACTACTCCAAAACATCCAAGGAGGATGTTAAGATCATTAAGATCATTAATAAAGTACCAACGAGTAGCAGCAAGAAGTGTGAAGTAATGCAGTGGCGAGGATCAAATAACATCTGTTATGATCCTTCCTTCACAAAAGTAGAATTACTTCAGGTCTGCAAACAGCAAAAAGAAAAACAGGAATATGAAATAGATCAAATAGCGGACACAAATTACTCAGACCACCACCTTACCACTGCAGGTTGAGGGAATTACAAATGAGGCAATCCAACACAACCCCAGAGCATTGGCAAAACTGTATAAGACATACATTGAAAATAGAAGTTGAATGTAGAGCCAAAGATACAGCTCTAATTCACTTGCTTGAAAATTTTGTAATTAACTTGATCTCAGATGAAAGTAGTGGGGAAGATAACACTGGTAGTGAAATGATTGTGGGAGGATAAGGCGCTGTCATTGTGATGGAGGGATGAATTATACTGTAATGCAATAAAGTTGTCAGTTAAGTCTTAGCCGCAGTTATATAATATTCCAGCATTATCTTCTGAGAGAGAGAGAGAGAGAGAGAGAGCGAGAGAGAGAGAGAGAGAGAGAGAGAGATTAAAGCATGGTCACGATATAACGTGGGAATGGTGAAGTACAGAAGGAAGAGATTCATTTGGAGGAGAATATAAAATTGAGAGTTACCCGGCGGGAAGAAATACAGAGATAACCGGGTAACTTAGAAGGCATGAACATAAATGGCGTAGACTACGAAAGGTTGAAAGTGACTGGAGGCATGAAAGAATACGGAGGTGGAACACAAGTACAGGACATGAGACGAAGAGAGAGAAGGAAAGGTAGACCTATGTTGTTTATCAGTGGGGAAGGGGAGATGAGTGTAAATTTGTTGTATATTTATTCTCACATTTGCTGTAACTGTAGATATTATCAGATATAACTATATTATAGATGTATGCCAAAATTAACTGAAATTTTGACTGAAGAAATCTTGTCGTGAAGTCGGGAACAAGAGAAAGAGAAAATTGTTTTGCGAACAACTTCATATTTCCCGCCTCTGGTGACGGCTGTTTGTTCGAACTGCCAACCTCCCCATTCTCTCACACTCGCCCACCAACTTTTAGGGGTCGTGTAATATTTCAATGTGATTCTGATCTCTTAAAATGTTAGTTTTTGCATGATGTAGTATTACTGATACGTAATTTGTCTTAGTGTGACTTATTGTTGGTAACAATAAGTGTATATATTAAATGCATCCTCTGAAAGCGTGAATTTGCTACCAGAGTTTAACAGTTAATTCATGTATAAGATTTCTAATAAACTTCCTACGTGCTTATGTTTGATATAATGAATATATGTATCTTTATGTAATTTTGCTTAATATTTTTCTCGTTGCAAACGGTCACCCCAACGATTAGGAATAAACTCATTCAAAAATACATCAATACTTCAGAACGAAATCGGACAGGTTTGCAGCAACCAATCAGCTGTAACTCTGAGAAAAAAAATGCACATTAATCGCTACTTACCAAGTTAACCAACGTGTGTGTGACTGTGTCCGCTCCACCATCACTGTTTTTGTGTTGGGTGAGTTCTGGCACAACTAATTGTGTTGTTAAGTGAACAGACAAACATAAATCAAGTCTACAGTGTATTATATCAAGAGATTATTAGCCGTGTTGTGTGTAAGACTGGGCTGTCTATTGAAGGATGATGGTTTGTGGCCGACCAGAGTGAGTACATTGGCCTCCGGTGAAGTTTCCGTGGATGGATCATATCGCGGTGAGTATTATCACAATTTATTGTAGGTTTTGTTGTGTGCTTCCGTCATTATTGTTGTATCTTGGTAAACGTAATCACGATTCGCAGTGTACGAAACTAGGTTTACAGAAGCAGTGTATTCGCTTCCATCGGATAAATAAAGCAGGAATTTTGTTAATATAGGTTTGGAAAGGTTACCTTTTTTTTTTAACCCCACATTTTCCCTCCTCTTCAATGCCCTGCCCACTTTGGAAGGTCCTTTCCTTTGTCGTTCCTAGTGTTAAAGGGATTATATATCCTTGAATATGCAGTTGTCCCAAAAATAAAGGTCACATTCTTTCAAATCACAATTAAAAATATAAAGAAACAAATTATTTCAATACTAGAATTCTCGGTTCGACATAAAACGAATCTGAAGGGAGGTGTTAGTACAGTAGTTTAATTTCTTCGAGTTACTACTGTTTTGTGGGGAAAATTTCTCACTTTGTGTAGTAATAGTCATACAGATACATGTACTCTAACTTATTAGATATAGTTTTTTTTTATCCCTGGTTAACGTCTGGAGTAAAAACAGGAAGAATTTGTCAACTGATATATATATACATACTATATATATATATATATATATATATATATATATATATATATATATATATATATATATATATATATATATATATATATATATATATATATATATATATATATATATATATATTACGTGACAAAAATGTATATATTTTGTGTGTGTGTGTGCAAAGACTATAATTATACGGAAAATAGGAATGAGACCCCTCGACGTGTGATTGAAATTTTGTTGAGCAGTCGCTAAATGGCTCTGCCAAGGTTTTACGTTGACTGTTGACACTCGCAAAATTCAATCCAGTGTACCAGACATGTGTTGCTGGTGGATGTTATCGTCGCGTCATAATTTACGCAACTGTGTGTATATACTGGAAAGATATATATCAACACGTACATGTTTAAACTTATATTTTATTATGCCTAAGAAAAACTGATGTGGCCGAAGGTATTTGCACGCGAGTTAAAATAACGAAATCGTTATTTGCACCCGAAACTTGTCATCATGGGCATCAGGTGCAGAGAGTGAAACTGTTATCTGCACCCGAGGTGTGTCATAGCGAAATTCGGGTGCAAAATTACTTCATCTATTTACACTCGATATTGCCTAATCATATTCAGTGAAAGATGAAAAAGTGTGTAACTATTCAAACTACAGTAAAACAGACCAATTAAGTTCTTTGCGCCGACGTACTGTATTCGCCATTAATGTTTGCTATGGAATTGTGAATATTAAAATTTTTGCATACATGAACTGCTTTATTATCGTATACTAACACTATATCACATAGCACATAAACTTGCAATCAATAGGAAAACATTGTCGAACACC
>NW_024734285.1:0-7500 GCF_018991925.1 Homarus americanus | reverse complement strand
TACTATCTGTCAATCAAAATACCCCACCTCCCCCCCCTCTTCCCACCTGCTCCCTGGGTCCCTCCCTCCCTCCCTCCCTACCCCTCACCCCCACCTTCCCTCCCTACCCCTCACCCCCACCTTCCCTCCCTACCAGAGAAATGATTGGGTTATAACAGTATAGTTCCATTTTTAGTAATAAATAATACCTCAAACTAAAGTTAGGATAATATAATTGACATTGCTGGATTCCTTGCAAGACCAGGAATATTTTGAATATACTGTACACGTCATATATTTTGCACAAAAGATAACATATTTGCTCTGAGTAATTAAAATACTTGCATTAGATCTAAAATTTGTGTTTCTAATGCAAAATCTATGATGCTTATATTCAAAATGATTATCAAATTGTAAGAATTCCAGCAATGTAAAATATATTCTGGCTGGGTAATTAGTATGAATTTTATGAGCTAAATAAAAAAATTATACTTCACCCGCGTATATGAGTAGATGCACCGCGTAAAGTGGGAATTCCGGTTCTGGCCTGTCAGGGTACAGCGTAAATGTAGAAACGCCAGAAGAAATCACAGTTTATATATATATATATATATATATATATATATATATATATATATATATATATATATATATATATATATATATATATATATATATATATATATATATATATATATATATATATATATATATATATATATATATATATATATATATATATATATATATATATATATATATATATATATATATATATATATATATATATATATATATATATATATATATATATATATATATATATATATATACAGTTGTACCCCACTTAACGCAGTCAATAGAACCCAGAGGGTCCCGCGTTAAGTGAAATCCGCGTTAAGTGAACAACAGAACATATGGGATTAATTCCAATAGAAACCAGCCCGACCCCCAAACTCCACTTTTTGAAGACACATAACTACGTTGTAGTAAAAATAACATCTTAATTTTATGATGGTACATGCACACAATTAATACTTAAGAGAAATAGAGAAATACAGTCGCCAAGTTAATGTCCATTCAAATAATGGACTCAACTCCCTCTCACACTACACTGCCGGCTCTTCCCTCTCAGAGAAATTTTTGGGGGAAAACCACTAAATTTTAATAAATAATACCTCAAACTAAAGTTAGGATAATACAACTGACATTGCTGGATTCCTTGTAAGACCAGGAATATTTTGAATATAAATGTCATATATTTTGCACAAAAGATAACATAGTTACTCAGAAAAATTTTTTATCTAAAATTTGTATGTCTAATGCAAAATATATGATGTTTATATTCAAAATGATCACCAAATTATAAGAATTCCAGCAATGTAAATTTTATTCTGGCCGGGTAATTTGTATGAATTTTATGAGCTAAAACAGGCAGTCAGGCAGGGTGGCGGGTGGGGCAAATCTGCCGGACACTCACCGCGTATATGATGAAAAAATCCGTGTTAAGTGAAAGTTTAGCTCTGGCGAGGCACCGCGTATATGATAAAACCCGCTAAGTGAAACCGCGTTAGGCGGGGTAATACTGTATGTATATATATATATATATATATATATATATATATATATATATATATATATATATATATATATATATATATATATATATATATATATATATATATATATATATATATATAATCAACGGCCTCACCAGCAAGGAATCGAACCCTCGACCTACTGGGTGTGACTAGGGAACGCTTACCGGCTAGGCCACAAGGACACTAAAAGCAGTTCTAGACTCTGTTATATTTCACACAAAGCCTGTTCATTGAGCTGATGGCGCCGTGAACCTCATTGGGAACTGCCCGTGCCTCTTATGTGGTGTCAGTAGCATTTTACCGAATCCAGCTGGTATGAAACGCGAGGTGCATATATATACTGACACCGCATAAGAGGCACGGGCAGTTTCCCAATGAGGTTCACGGCGCCATCAGCTCGATGAACAGGCTTTGTGTGAAATATAACAGAGTCTAGAACTGCTTTTAGTGTCCTTGTGGCCTAGCCGGTAAGCGTTCCCTAGTCACACCCAGTAGGTCGAGGGTTCGATTCCTTGCTGGTGAGGTCGTTGATTATATGTTCAAAGTCCGCGTGTTATATGGACTAAAAATGAAGTATATATATGTACCTCGCGTTTCATACCAGCTGGATTCGGTAAAATGCTACTGACACCACATAAGAGGCACGGGCAGTTTCCCAATGAGGTTCACGGCGCATCAGCTCGATGAACAAGCTTTGTGTGAAATATAACAGAGTCTAGAACTGCTTTTAGTGTCCTTGTGGCCTAGCCGGTAAGCGTTCCCTAGTCACACCCAGTAGGTCGAGGGTTCGATTCCTTGCTGGTGAGGTCGTTGATTATATATATATATATATATATATATATATATATATATATGTATATATATACTGTATATATATATATATTGTTACGAACCCCTCTCACCGATTGTCACAAGTGATCTACCTACCCAGCAGCACTAATATGAACGACGCCATCTATTGTCTCAAAGATCTACCCACCAGCACCAATGAGCAACGCTATCTAGGGGGACGAGACACGAGTATGACTCGTCTTAGTTACCACTCCGGGGTTTCCCTTCTCCATATCCTGGTTGTTGCGTCACTTCCTCCAAGTCTTCTTTGTCAGCTCCAATTCGAGGAGAGAGGACTACACTCTGGGAAGTGACCACAGGATCACCTATCCTCTAAACCTACGGCACAGTGACTACCTACCGTCTTCTACAATACTCAGCCTTACTCGTCAGCCATCTCAGCTCCGCCCTTAAGTATTTGTAATCTTATATTGCCTCCCCACGTCCAGCATTTGCTTCAAAAATTGCTTATGCTAGCAATATACTGTTAATGCTTAGCTATGCTGGTTGATGGCAATTTATAGAAGCTTGAACATTTTGGTTATGAATTTGAGTGGTACTTTATTATATTACAAATTAAAACTCGCATCCTTTGTTCACCCTTTAGCAGTCCTTTGATTGTCTTTATTTTTTTTATTGTTATTACACTGATCTGCATCTTTAACTATATTCTAAATCCCCAACTCGTAACAAATGGCGACCGTGACAGGACACGACCTTAAGTACCATATTCCTTCCTCCCTTGTTACTCATTGTTAATTATTCCTCCCAGTCACTTCTGTTCACAATTGCTTTACGGTGGTTTAAAGTTTCCTTCATATGTGTGTGCATATATTGGTATTATCTTACAGTAAGAGTGACAGACGTAGGATATTAGGTTCCAAGTGTCATAAGGCTTACCTGTTATTACACGTGGCAGTCGTGTAGTAAGTCTTATCGAGTGTAGGGAAGAATCCGGATCTGTTTAATGCTGTACCCTCACTCCAGAGTAGGCTGTTCCATAGTCACTAGTTTAGGGTGAAGTGATATCTGAGGACGCCCCGCTCTACCAGGACCCCATAATTATAAAGCCTCAATTATTGTTCTTCTCATTATCTCATTCAGGGTCAATCATACCAAACTCCAGGGTTGTTAATCCGGATCTTTATATAAATGCCGTAATACGCCTTCCTCTTTCAAGTATATCAGTTGTTAATCCGATCTTTATATTATTAATGCCGTGATGTCTTCACTTTAAGCCCTGATCCTTCTCTAAGGATCTTCTCAGAAGAAACAATAATCATAAGTAATTTCCCTAGGCATAACTTGTTAGTTTCGGATTGGTTATCCACTGCCGTGATATTTTCTAGTTATCCACTTATCTCTTATCTTTATTCATTAAGAATGGTCTATTTAAATAATGGCCAATTAGGTTTTGATCTCAGGATTTTATTGAAATCCTTCAAGCAATTACGCTTAATATCCTGAAAGAAAGAATGGAAAGAAATAATAACTATTACACATCCCATTTTCACAGCAACTGACTAAGGAAATGTTAAAAAATCATGTGATTGAAGTGTTGGTTCAACAAGAAGTTTTAAAAGAATCCGCTGTTGACAGATTAACGCCCATGTCCAAGAAACTTCAACCACTATTCACCACCCCTCCTCACTCAGAAGTTGCCTCAGGTCTGGCTAGCCCTCAAGAAGAAACACAATGAATAGACGCCTTAGAACTAGAACGAGCTAGGTTCGAGTTCCAAATCAAAATGAAAGAACTCGAGTTGGAACAGGCCAAGTTGGAGCAGGAGGGAAGGTCGGAACAGGCCAAGTTGGAACATGAGGAAAGGTTGGAACAGGCCAAGTTGGAGCAGGAGAAAAAGTTGGAACAGGCCAAGTTGGAGCAGGAGGAAAAGTTGGAACAGGCCAAGTTGGAGCATGAGGGAATGTTGGAACAGGCCAAGTTGGAGCAAAAGTTGGAGCATGAGGGAAGGTCGGAACAGGCCAAGTTGGAACATGAGGAAAGGATGGAACAGTCCAAGTTGGAGCAGGAGGTTAGACTGAAAGAACTACAGGTGAGAGAGATAGAAGTCACCTTAACATTGGAGTTTAAATCAAAAGAAGTGGCATTAAGAGAGAAACTAGCTGCTTTTAACCCTGCTAATGCTTCTTCCCTTGTTCCCGGGTTTGATGAATCCGATATGGACGGGTCATTTAGGACTTTTGAGAAAATAGCCGGGAAGAATGAGTGACCAAAGGACCAGTGGGTGTCGGTGTTAGTTCCTAAATTATGTGGTAAGGCTCGTAGAGTTTATAACTGTTTAGACCAGACTGATGACTATGATAACGTAAAAAAGAATATCCTCACCTCTTATGCTATCACGCCAGATAGATATCAGCAGAAGTTTCGTAAACTAACCAAAACATTTTCACACACCTTTGTTGAGTTTGCTCAAGAAAAGCTTAGGTTTTTCAAGAAGTGATTTGAGGCTACAGAGACCTCCACATTTCAGGATTTATTAAACTTGGTAGTCCTGGATGAGTGGAAGAGCAAGATACCATTTCACATCTTGAAGCATGTGGAGGAGCGTGGAGAGGTTAATTTAGGGCGTGCGGCTGAGGTGGCTGATGCGTACGCCTTGCTGGTGGAGTCACTGGGCAGTAGGGAACGTGGTACTTTCCAGCATGTTAGGTCCCCCTCTGATGATAACCTTGGGGACGTGAGTGGTAGGTCTTAAGGTCCCACTCCTACCCCCCCTGATGCAACCAAGTTTTATTGTTCTTACTGTAAAAAACCAGGCCATACGATCCAGTCTTGTAAACACCCAAAGTGTCGAACTTCTAAAAGTAGTTCCCTGGATCCCAAATTCAAACCAATAGCAACCACCAATGTGGAAAGGCCCCATCAGGATCTCTTCTCTTCATTCACCTATGAGGGAAAAATTTCAATCATAGAGGGGTCTAGTTCTTTCCCTATTCGTATACTACGTGATACGGGCGCAGCACAATCTATCCTCTTGTTTAACGTCATTCCTGATATATCTACAGCATTTACTAATGAGAGTGTTCTAATTTCAGATCTCTCATCCCATTCTTCCTATCCCTTAGCTAAAGTGCACCTCCACTGCCCCTTGATTACTGGGGAAGTGCAAGTAGCCATTAGGAAAGATCCAATGCCTGTGAGCGGCATTCATTTATTATTGGGTAATGACTTGGTAGGAGATCTAGTGGTTCCCAACATAAAGACAGTCGACTCTCCTTACCTGTCAACTCCACCACTGACCTTGAAGAAACTACTCCTCACCTTTTCCCATCTTGTGCTGTCACCCGGTCACAGAGTATGCGAAATGGGCCCTCTTCATCTAAAACCACCTCCAATATCTTCCTACCCACAGAAGATCTGTACAATAAGACCATTAGTAAGGATGAGCTCATTAAAGCCCTACAATCTGATCCATCTTTGTTCAAACAGGTGATGAAAGACCTCAGTGTGGACCATTGTACATCTTCGGCTTACCACCCACCGTCCCAAGGTTGCTTGGAACGGTTCCATGAAAACTTTCAAATCCATGCTAATAAACTATCTCCTCTCAACTATATAGTCCATACTCCTGATCGCAGAAAAGATTCACAACTTGTTCACATTAATCTCATGAAACTTTACCATTCCAGGCAGTCAGAGGATGACATCCCAGAGGCTATGAGCCTACCTGTATTACATACGGTTTTGTCAGGGCCGGAGCCGGAGACAGATGACATGGACCTATTGGAGAATTTAGACTTCCCTCTACCTAAAGAAAACCCTGCTAACAGTCACATACTCAACAACTTGGATGAGTATTTTTCTGTTTTGAATCCATCTCAAGCAAAAGATCTCACTAAGTTATTATCAACATTTCGTAAAGTCACGTCAGACCTCCCAGGGTTTTGCAATATACTTAAACATGATATTAAGCTAATCTCAGATGATGTACAACCCATTAGGCAATCAGCATATCGGCTAAATCCACAAAAAAGAGAGATTATGAAAAAGGAGGTAGATTTTTTGTTAAAACATAACTTAGCTGAGCCTAGTACCTCCCCCTGGGCTTCACCTTGCCTTCTCATTCCAAAACCCGATAGCACTTTTCGTTTCTGTACCGATTATCGTAAAGAGAACCAGGTCACTGTCTCAGACTCCTACCCTTTACTTTTGATTGAAGATATAATAGACAGCATAGGCTGTGCCAAATTTATATCTACCGTGGACCTGTTGAAAGGATATTATCAAGTGGGACTCACGGATAGGGCAAAAATAATCTCAGCATTTATAACTCCATTTGGTCTTTTTCAATATTTGGTTATGGCGTTTCGCTTTTCTAATGCTCCGGCCACATTCCAGAGGGCAATCAATTACCTGATTCAGGACCTAGGTGGGACGTTCGCCTACCTGGATGACCTGGTGGTGGTGTCGGACGGCTGGGCCAACATCTGGTGCGTTTGAGATACTGTTCGTGCATCGACTGCAAGAGAGACTGACCAGCCATAAACCTGGTTAAATCTGCTTTTTTGTCAAATCAGTGAGACTTACCTGGGAGGACTATCAGCGATGCAGCAGATGATCCCATGACGCAAACGTTAAAGCCATCTTGTCCTTCCCCACTCCAAGGACGAGGAAGGAACTCATACGCTTCCTAGGGATGTGCGGCTACTACCGTCGGTTCTGCAGTAACTTCTCCAGCGTGGCCGGACCCCTCACAGACCTTACTAGTTCTGCGGTTCCTTACATCTGGAACCAGAAATGCGACCAGTCTTTCCACCGCCTCAAAGCCTTCCTTGCCTCTAAGCCTGTAGTCCACCCCCCTGACTACACCTTGCCCTTCCATCTGCAAATCGACGCTAGCGGTGTCGGAGTTGGGGCTGTGCTCCTACAACCCGACCCAACCACTGATGTCCTTCACCCTGTGGCATACTACTCCGCCAAGTTGAAAAAACATCAGACCAACTACTCGACCATAGAGAAGGAGGCCCTGGCTCTGGTGTTGGCAATAAAGAAGTTTGAATGTTACCTCCAGTCTTGCCCACAAACAACCCTAGTCTTCACCGACCATAACCCACCCACGTTCATCCAA
>NW_024734284.1:0-5958 GCF_018991925.1 Homarus americanus | reverse complement strand
TGTATGTAACCATGCCTTAAAAAATAAAAAAATAAAAATAAAAAATAAAAATGAATAAAACAAAATTAAAACATACAACATGAGAAACACATCACAAACCCTATCATTACATACAACACTCACATTTATCAAGCTAAACTGACACCCACCAACATATATTCAAACAAAAAGACACGGGCTACAAAAGACAAAATAAAAATAAAAAAAGATAAAAAAAAAAAATCACAGAGAAACTAGTCACCTGACAAGCCATTTCATCTGGTCTGTCACTAACTCACCATCATATCACTCATGCATACCATAATTCATCCCAAATAAAACAACAAGAAGAAAGAAGTAACCAAAATACCAAGAACAAGAAGAACACAAGAATAACAAGAAAAGAAGAAACAAGAACATCAGATTAGTTGTAGCAAGAAAGAAGACCAAGATTAGAAGAAGAAAGAAGACATCAGCTTCGGCCGAAATAGCCTAATGGCGAAGAGGCCAGTAATCCCCAACATCAGTCAGTCAGTCAGTCAGGGCCAGTTTTCAATTCTCTCGCTCCGCGCCACGAGTAACTGTGCCGCCATGCCTCCCAAAACTTCCGGAAAGGCTGCCAAGAAGGCTGGAAAGGCCCAGAAGGCCATTGCCAAGGGTGACAAGAAGAAGAAGCGCAGGAGGAAGGAAAGCTACAGCATCTACATCTACAAGGTACTGAAGCAAGTGCACCCCGACACAGGAGTCTCCTCCAAAGCTATGTCCATCATGAACTCTTTCGTGAACGATATCTTCGAGCGCATCGCTGCCGAGGCTTCCCGCCTGGCGCACTACAACAAACGCTCCACCATTACAAGTCGGGAAATCCAGACAGCTGTCCGACTCTTGCTGCCCGGTGAACTGGCCAAGCATGCCGTGTCTGAGGGCACCAAGGCTGTCACCAAGTACACCTCTTCCAAGTAAGAGGTTACTTGTGCACAACAAACACGCCATCCCACTACTACAACTTAATCGGCTCCATCGGAGCCACAGTTACATGTTAAAGAGACAGTTACCGACAGTGATATATTGAGAGGGAAATAAATAAAAAAAAAAATTATAATAATCTGCATTCTCTATTGGCGTAGAAACCGGACTAAATCGAAACATAATAAATAAATAAATAAATAAATTCTGCGTGGAGTAGTTGTACACCCACTGCAAAGTGACATACATGGAGTGTGTTTGGGCTTCATTTCTTGTTTGCAGCACGCCTATTTCATGTAAACCATTTTTTTTTTTTTTTTATTGTATGTTCTCTTATTTTATTTATTTATTTACTTACTTATTCTTTATATATTTATTTGTTACTAGCTCTTGTTTGTTGCACCCACCCACCCACCTCCCGAATTGATGACCTACTATGCAATCGTACCTCCACGAATGTTACCAACTTACCGTTAGGCGATTTGGGTAACCGAAATTAACGCTCTCCGACCACCAACCATTTCGATTGTCATGAAAATTATCTTCAGAACAGTTCTTTGGCCCTGAGAAGGGCCGAGTTATAGATGTCTGGTAGGTTTTGTTGTGCTTTTTGTTTTTCCCCAAGGAAGAGGACTTAAGCACGCTCTCCGCGGATACGCCGGGCCAGCTGGATGTCCTTGGGCATGATGGTAACGCGCTTGGCGTGAATGGCACACAGGTTGGTGTCCTCGAAAAGACCCACCAGGTAAGCCTCAGAGGCTTCCTGCAGAGCCATGACGGCAGACGACTGGAAGCGCAGGTCAGTCTTGAAATCCCGGGCGATCTCACGCACCAGGCGCTGGAAGGGCAGCTTCCTGATGAGTAGCTCTGTGCTCTTCTGGTAACGACGGATCTCACGAAGGGCGACGGTTCCGGGCCTGTAACGATGGGGCTTCTTGACACCACCGGTGGCTGGGGCGGACTTGCGAGCTGCCTTGGTGGCAAGCTGCTTCCGTGGAGCCTTGCCTCCAGTGGACTTGCGGGCAGTCTGTTTAGTACGGGCCATCTCGACGACGAAATAGTCAATACGGGCGGCCCGGTTGTTGTTGTTGTTGTATAGATTGTCGGACCGTAGTCCGACACGGGCCTTTGCCTATAGGCGGCCCGTTTGGTGGTTCCGGCTGGAGCCCCAGGAGCAGCCAACGATCGGGATTGAGGCAGGCAGATTGGAGGATACCAGGTTGCAAGTGCGTGAGCGGACCACCATCAGTGGATCGCCACCACCGCCCCCACTCTTGTGGTCAGTTCTTTGAGTGGCGCGCCCTCGAACTGGGGTCCGTGACCTGCTGGGAGAGATGCCGGTTATCTGGGTAGGGGTATCGCATGACCCGGAGTAGGTGGGTATCGTGGTCAGGGCCTTTCAAGCAGAGTGGCTACGGTGTTGTGTGTTTTTGGGAGACGGAGTTCTGTCTCGAGGGCTTTTGTGTGACCGTAACTGAGTGAGATAGTGTTCAAGGGTTGTTTGTCGGCTCCCGACAGTAGGTGTATCTGTTACGTTTGCTTCTGATCATCTGTTGTCAGGAGCACTCTGGTACCTCTAGTCGAAGCCGTAGAAGGCTGACTGGGTTTGTCTTGGCTTTCTTTATCTGCGAAAAGGTGGTTCCTTGTGGCTTGGTATTGATTGGGAACCAGCGTTGAGTGCGTGAAGGAAGCTCTTTTTGATGTGGAGCTTGGTAGTCTTTCTGAGGTGATTCTTGATCTGTTGCACACTTGCTGGAACTTGAATGTGTACGCTACTAGAACGTGTAGCTGCCTTGGCTGCTTCGTCTGCCACGTCGTTTCCTCCGATCCCTACATGACTGGGAATCCAGTGTAAGACGACTGGTCGGTTTTGGCTTTGGAATTTCTGTAGCTGTGCGAGGATCGAGGTGATGATGTGGACGTTGTCTCTTGGTTGACTGTGTTGCAGCGCCTGCATGGCCGATTTCGAGTCCGTGTGAATTATGACGGACTTGTTGTGTTGTGTTGCAGCGTGTTGTAGGGCCTTTGAGATTGCTACCAGTTCTGTTTGTAGGGTGGAGCAGTCGTTGGAAAGTCTCCATTTGAGGGTCTGACCTTGGGTGTAGAAGGCCGCTCCGGATCTGTGATGTTTTGGGTCCACCGAGCCGTCTGTGAAGTATGATGCTGCATCAGCCGGTGTCTCGGTGGCTATGGCTTGGAGAGATATTTTTTGAGGTCCTCCTTCTGGAGGTTGGCTTTACTGTCGCCGAGGTCGGTGAATTTGAGTGTGGCTGGTGGAGGGCTCCATGGTGGAGGAACAGTGTAACCATTGTCTCGTGTGTCTTGGTTGTTCTTGACGAGTGTTTCTGCTTGCAGGTGTCGGATGACCTCGCTTGCCTCGTGCGACCAGGTGGCCCCTCGCACTCTGTGGTCGAGGTGGAGAGAGGCACTGATTCGAATCTTGGCAGCTGTGGGCTTGTCTGCTCTGCAGATTTTGGCGAGGAGACCGGCTGTCACCTGCTTGACTCGTACTGCCAGGGGTGGTAGCTCGGTTTCCATTTGCAGATTGCAAATTCTGGTCCACATGGGTGCTCCGAGCATGGTCCTGAGAGCATTGTTTTGAATGACTTCTAGCTTAGCTATTTGGTCTTCTCTCCGTCCAATGAGTGCTGGAGCACTGTAATCTACCAGCGATCTGATGGCGGCTGTGTAGTAGGCTTTGAGCACATGAAGGTTTGCTCCTGCGGATTTGCTGGTGAGCGACCTCATTATATTGTGTCTGCTCTTCGTCCTGTGCCTGAGATACTCGAGTTGCGGCTTGAAGGTGAGTTTCTGGTCAAACCAGATTCCAAGACACTGGTGGGCGTTGGTCCAGACTACCGGCGAGTTTTGTATGGAGAGCATCTTGTCTGGTGTGTCCGTGCAGATGGCCATCGCTTTCGACTTGGCTGGATTTATCTTGAGTCCAAGTCTGTTGCACTCCTCTTCTATAAGTTGGAGTGCGTGTTGCGTGTTGGCTAGTCTGTTCGATCCTCTTACCATAAGCTGTAAGTCGTCTGCATAGCATAGGAGCTTGGCTGTTTGTCTGAAAGGAAGTTTGACTAGATTTTCCATCAGGACATTGAACAGCATTGGACTGAGGATGCCTCCTTGTGGGGTTCCGTTTTCATGGACCCTGTAGCTTGAGGTTGCTCCCTGAAAGCGTACTCGTGCTTCTCTCTGTGTGAGGTAGTTCTGGATCCACCCCAGCAACCTTCCTTTGACGCCTTTTTTAGCGAGCGTAGTTGTAATGGCTAAAGGATTTGCTAGTTCGAAGGCTTTCTCCAGGTCGAGGAAGACCACCAGAGCTGGTTTGTTGTCCACTGTGCTGAGTATCTCGGCGATGTTGTTGCCTGTGCCGGTGTTCTCGGTGTAAGCAAAGATGTGAGGGTGTGGGCTGCCTACTTTCCACTTGAGTCGGTTGAGAGCCATTCTTTCTCCCGTCTTCGCTATGCAGCTGAGAAGGAGATGGGCCTGGCTTGGTCTCCTATTCTTCTAGTCGGAATAACAGAGATCTGGGCTTCCTTCCTATCCCTGGTGGGGGAGTCTTTGAAAGGTTCAGCCAGCTACCACGCTGGCAGCAGGCGCCTCCTGTGTCTGGGCTGTACCGGGTAAGTGGGAGAAGTTTCATGTGAGCAGGCCGCCCCCAGGCCTGCCGTAGCGACTTCTGGAGTTCTTGCTGGTTGAATGGTCTGTCAGTGTCATCTTCACTGTTGCAGGCCTCTTGGATCATCTGGAGTCTGACCTGTCGCAGACGCCGTTGTGTCTCCTCCGCCTGTCTCGGGAGGTTCTTCGTTGCTGCTCGGTCAGAGAACAGTTTTGCAAGTCTCTCGGCTTCCTCTTCTGGGTTGGGATGAGTTGGTGGTGGTGGTGTCGCCTTCCCAGATGCCCTTCGGATCTGGGCCCACATCTTGCCAAGGGAGGTGTGCTCGTTCAGTTCGGAGCACCACTTGAGCCAGCTTACGTTTTTTATTTCTTCCTTCTCTTCCCTGGTATCCTTAACTATGACTTGCAGGAGATGTCTGTTTGTTGCCGTGGGATGTCTCCTGTAGTTTCTTGGGGCCATGTTCACTCTGTGGTTGAGTTCTTTCACCCTGGGACAGTAGTACCAGTAATCATTGTACTGTCTTGATGTGGGTTTTGTTTTTGGGATAGCCTCTTCTGCCGCTTGGTGGAACGCCTCGACCAATTGGTGGTGGAGGGTTGTCTCATCCACGGGTGCTGCGCCGGCCGGCTGTGATTTTTCGCGCCACTTAGCCAGGTGTTTCTTGAAGAGTCCCCAGTCTGCCTTTTGGGTATTGTATCTCCATCTCGGCGGGGGTGGAGTGGGGAGTTTGTTCACCTTCAGCGTTGTTAGGGTGGCGAAGTGGTCGCTGGTCAGCGTGGGGTGTAGCTGCCAGGAGGCCGAAGGTTGTAGTGCACTGGAGACGAAGGTTAGATCTAGCCTTCCTCCCCTAGTGTGGGTGGGCTCTCCGGTGTTCAGGAGGCAGATCTCGGGTGTATCTTGGAAGGTGGTGTATAGGTGTAGGCCGTCTTCATTTGTGGGGCTTGCCGAGCTTAGGAAGGGATGATGTGCGTTGAAATCCCCTCCTATGAGTGTGGCGTGGTCAGCGGCCGAAGCAAATAATTGAGTAACCTCCAGTGAGCCCCTTGGGTTCTTGTAGATGTTGTGAACAGTTAATTCCCGTTCTTGGAGGGTTACTTTGACGGCCTGTGTCTCGATGTTTTCCCCGCATGGAAATTGCTGCGTGACATCGGCGGAGGGTATGCTTGACTTGACCAAGACCATACATCCTCTTGTTGACGCCTGCGTGAAATGCCTCCTGTATGTCTTGTAACCGCTGAATTTGAAACAGTGGTGTTCTTGTAGAAGTGTTTCTTGTAGGAGTATGATGTCAAGCTTGTCCTTGGCTGCTGCTTCTTGTAGGAGGTGTTTCTTGTTTTTGATGCCCTGAGCATTCCATGTTAGGATGTTCAGGGTGCTGATGTTTACCA
>NW_024734283.1:0-6454 GCF_018991925.1 Homarus americanus | reverse complement strand
GGGGCGCACGGGGCTTGTAGTGTAGGAGTGCACGCGGTTTGTAGTGTGGGGGTGCACGAGGTTTGTAGTGTGGAGGTGCACGAGGCTTGTAGTGTAGGGGTGCACGCGGTTTGTAGTGTGGGGGTGCACGAGGTTTGTAGTGTGGAGGTGCACGAGGCTTGTAGTGTGGGGGTGCACGCAGTTTACCAAGTTTAAGCGTCTGACTACCTGCACCTCCCTGCTGTGTCACGACACCAACCAGCCCCCACCACAGTTCCCAGCAGTGAGCACGCCGGGGCAAGTGGAGGTGGGCGGGGGTGGAGGAAGTGAAAGAGCTGGAAGAGTAGGGAGGAGGAGAAGCAACGGGTAGCGGGAGGAAGAAGACGAGTAAGGGATGAAGGAGCAGGAAGGTGGAAGAGGAGGAACAGGAGCATGGAGGAGGAGGAGAAGCAGGGGGTGGAGGAGCAGGGGGTGGAGGAGCAAGGAGGAGGCGGAGCAGGGTGGTAAAAGAGGAGGAACATGGGCAAGGAAGAGCAGCAGCAGGGAAGAGGAGGAGGGGGAGCAAGGGTTAGCGGGAGGAATAGGACGAATAAGGGGTGGAGGAGCAGGGAGGTGGAAGAGGAGCAGAGAGGAGGAGGAGGAGAAGCAGGGGGTGGAGGAGTAGGAGGTAAGTGAACAGGGGAGAGGAGGAGGAAGAGCATGAGCAGGGAGATGGAGGAAGAAGAGTAAGGAGAGACGAATCCTGTTAAGTTGTATGGCTGTATAATGATTCTATAAAGTTGTATGGCTGTATAACGAATCCTATAAAGGTGTATGGCTGTATAACGATCCTATGTAAGGATGTATAACGGATCCTGTAAAGGCGTATGGCTGTATAACGAATCATCTGAGGATATATTATAAAGAATCCTACAAGACTTTATCGTGCCTCGCCTCTCGTTTTAACATAGTATATATACAGAAATATAATACGAGTCACTATAGCTACTTGTCCCAGACGTCAAGTTGGAGTGTACTGTACCCGACTTTACATCATCAATAAGAAATTTCCATGGTACAGGGAGAAAAATATATATACGAAAACGATGGTGCGTATAAGTATGTGTGTATTGAAGTGCGTCTGTATAGATGCATGTGTGTATGTAGTACAGTGTGTGTGTGTGTGTGAATGTGTGTGTGTGTGTGTGTGTGTGTCAAGGAAGGCGTTTACTCGGCCCATCAGTCCCGTGTTAAGTTCTCACGCATCTCCAGAATTTGCTACCGCCAGTTCGCCCTCATAAAAATGCGAGACAAGTACCAATTTTCTGCTCAGCTGAATATGGAGCGAAAAATTATGCAAAAATTTCCTAACTCATATGATTTTAAGGGTCATTCGTTGTTTTGTGCCGGAGGAAGCTTAAGAGACGCCCCTGTGAAGCCCAGCATGTCGACTGATTGAGGAAAATATAATACACCCAATAACAGAAGACTCCATTAATATTCCGGAAACAATTGGGTTAAATTAAGAGTCACAATGTGCATGGTCACTTCACACGCCGGCACCAGACAATGTACGACGTATATAATGAAGGAGAGGATTTGTTCATAATTCACAATAACCTAACTATCCTACTACTACTAGCAATAATAATACTGCTAATAATAATAATAATAATAATAATAATAATAATAATAATAATAATAATAATAATAATAATAATAATAATAATAACAACTATAATAAATGACCATACCGATAGAGCAAATCTAAGAAATAATGTAATAAAACGAACAAATGTCTTTAGTGATAATAATTTAAACAAAATTCTAAGGAAAAAATGAAAAAGATTTTGTCAGTCGATCATAATTCGTCAAATCGTGAGATTTACGGAGCGTGAGAGACGAAGATTACGTATTCCGAAGAAAACGCAGGATGAAGGATGAGTGTGAGAGTTTTAAGGCCGTCGATAATATAAAGTTTTATTCCTTATTGTCCGTTCATACTCTTAACAGTTCGATCACTCATGGACACCAAAATATGAAAATTGAAGTTTAGTAAAATGAACATAAAAAAATACGGACGTTGATTAAATTTCTCAATAAAAGTGAAAAATGTGGTTGAAGTAGACTCCAGCCTCATGATAAATGAAGAAATACAGGAATTAATAAAACCCAAGTCATTGTCCTCTCTGAGAACTCAAAAAAGTATTCCCTCGTTTCTCCCGGGAAAAGATCCTAGCTGGTGCCAGTGGCCCAGAAGATATTGCAAAATGCCCCGCGCTAGTGCGAATTCTATGCAGATATCCGTACTTAGCCCAATTCTCCATCTTTTTTCACCCCCATGTATTATCAATAAGGATGAAGGCGTTTGTTATCGCTTTGTCAAACGCCAAAAGATTTGTCACCATCAAAGGTCAAGTTAATCATCACTAAACTATAATATTTCACGGCGTGACATTATTCAGCAAAAGCGGTGGTCAATTATCTCACCTTCACTGCATGATATAAGGAAATCTTCCTCTGGTATTTTACTTAAGCTGGTGTTCCATTTCTTTTAAGGAAGATTTTGTTGCATTTCCCATAAATTAATTTATTCCTGTTAATAATAATAATAATAATAATAATAATAATAATAATAATAATAATAATAATAATTTTAACCGCAAAAAATATCCTTATGGCTTTGCTTAGGTTTCGTTAGGTTAGGTTAGGTTAGGTTAGGTTTGGTTAGGTTAAGGTTGATAATCAGGAGACATGAGAAGTTATATTTAATGTGTTCCTCACCTATCGTGTTTACCTCGCAGATGAAAGACCCGGTAAACTTCTATCCATAGTTCAGTATTCCGCCAAAGATCAAAGGGAGAATTTAAGAGGTTCATAAATGTGGTGAATGTGACCTCCAATGACATATATATATAAATGGCAGAAAAAATGGGTTACTGAAATGGGGGTAAAAATGGTGGAGTCGTTTTAAGAATTTCAATCTGTCTTTAAGTTATGGTCAATGACTAAACTTGTGATTTTAGGTATAGCTATTTGATTATTTTTTATTAATTAATTTTCTCTCTCTATTTGCATGTTGAATTGGTATGATTTACTGTGTCATAAACGAGAGAAAATGTGTCAGTTTCTCTTAAAAGGAAATGCGCACACACACACACACACACACACACACACACACATAGGCTGGGTAAACTTGAAAATCCTCTGGTGATGTAAGATATCTATTTCCAATGGTCATGTCCCATAATTTTCTGCGTTTGCGTCCTCACACCCACACACAGCTGGTTGCAAGATTTTGAAAATAACTTGAATCCTATTCCAGATAATTTTCAAGTGAATATATTATGTGGTCAATGTGATAATGTTTTCTTTTCATGATTCCTGAATATATCATATGATTAAGAGTTAGTTTCTTCCCACCCATTAGCCTGGCCAGCCAGAGCCAGGTGTTTTACACAAGGTCGTAAAGTTATTTACTGTGAGTTATGAAGCTCCAGTATTACGGGGGTGAAACTTGCTGAATGCGGAGGGGAAAAACCGCTCCTGTAGAAGGTCAGAAGAAGCACTGGCTGGAGGGTAAAGGCAGTAGAGGTAGACACAAGTTGAGATGAATCACCGCGGCGAGGAAGGACATGCATAAGCAAATGCTAAAGGAAAAATAAGAGCAAGACGCGCCTCACTACCCGAGCGGCCGATACCGATGAGGTGCGGGGTGAATAAGGAAAATGAAGCTAATAAAAGGCTGAAGATAAAAGAGGAAAGAAAAACTATAAATATAATGAAATTGGCATCAATCAAACCCCCCCCCCCCGAGTCCTCACATTCATCCCTGATTGGTCGTTCAACAGGTCTTCAATATTTAATCAATTCTTCTTTTCGTTCTACAAATTCTCACAAATCAACTGCTCACTTACCCTTCTGAAACAATGTCCGATAGCGAGTAAGTGTAAAATAACATATTGAACATCTAAATAAAGGAAACATTAGAACGATAATACAAAGCGTTATTAAGTGATGAGCGTCGTCGTCACATTTCATCTGGTGACCAATGATTATGACTCTTTAACTTCCCGGCCACCCCTCGCCAACCAATCACGTTCATTCTCAATAATTCTGCCAAGTTAATTTGATTTTAGTTTAGTGACTTGTGACCTATGACCTGAGGACTGTCACATCTGAGCACCTGTAGGGGATGAACACAACAGGTCACTTCGTCCGACAGGCATAATATACGGTAGCGTAATGTGGACACACGCACACACGCGCACACACGCGCACCTCCACTACCTCTCCCACTCCTTCCAGCACCTCTCTCACTCCTTCCAGCATCTCTCCCACTCCTTCCAGCACCTCTCCCACTCCTTCCAGCACCTCTCCCACGCCTCCCAACTCTTTTCCACGCCTCATGTGACTTTTTCAAGCCTCAGTTGACTGTTCCATGTCTTGCATTAATTTGCCACGCCCTCCAGTGTCTTCCACACCTCTCCAACCGGCCTTCGTGACCCCTCTGGCCTCCGTACCGCTCCCTAACCCTCTCACTCCTCCCTTCCCCTTTCCCTCACACATCACCCTCTCACCCCTCCCTCACACATCACCCTCTCACCCCTCCCTCGCACATCACCCTCTCTCCCCTCCCTCACACATCACCCACCTCCCTCGCACATCACCTCACCCCTCCCTGCACATCACCCCCCTCCCCACACACATCACCCCCCACCCCTCCCCACACATCACCCCCCACCCCCCTGCACATCACCCCACACATCACCCTCCCCACCCCCACACATCACCCCCCACCCCCTCCCCTGCACACTCACCCCCTCCTCCCTCACATACCCTCCCCACCCCCTCCCTCGCACATCACCCTCTCACCCCTCCCTCGCACATCACCCTCTCTCCCTTCCCTCACACATCACCCTCTCACCCCTCCCTCACACATCACCCTCTTATCCGTCCCTCACCCTTACCCTCTCCTTCTCCCTTACCCTCCTTCTCTCACGCTCACAACGTGTTTCCTCTATCACCACCTTAATGAAATATACTGTGCGGTCTCTGGGGATAAACACCTAACGGTTTTGTTGTTCTCATTATATTGGTCGAATCAACTTACTGTTCATCATTCCTTGTACACCTGCACTGTCTATGCACCTGATGAATCACTACTTGTAAGACAATTTAAATGATAAGTCTGTCTCTATCTCTATAATTCCTAACCCTTCCACCTACATTATCTATACAGTACTTTTCACAGTTGGTGTGAATTTTCAGTTACATGATGTCATTAAAACATGACGCCTCGCTGAGCTCTGAAGCCCTCTTCATTATCCTGATCACCTGCCATGGTACTGCAGGTCCTGTCACTCTCAACATTTATAGTAAAAATTCACTAATTGAACTGAGCAGGCACAGGAAATAATCAAGAGGAAGGACAACAGGAGGGAGGAGGCAGGGTGAGTTACGAGTTAAGTCTAGGATGGAGAAGGTTGGTGAAGGGAGCAAGCGAATGGACGGCAGGGAGGGAGGTAGGGTGGGGAAGGAAGAAGAGAGTGAAGGAGGGAGGAAGGCTTAGACTGAGATAGGAGTGTGTTAAGAAGGAGTTAAGAAAGTTAGCTGCTATGGAAAATGGAGGACAATGACGATAAATAGGGAGGTGGAGGAGGAAGAAAAACAATAGGGCGAGGCTCAGATTTTAAAGAAACACTATAGTATGGCAGCCTTGGGTAATGAGGACATGACGTCACTTACCCAGACTGGTAGTACAAGAAGTTTCCCCAAGTAGTTCGTTTTGCTTTTCTATTCTCTCTGATGTTATTGACTACAAAATACATAATTATTTATTATCTTTGAAGTAATATAATTCTCACCTGTCTCACCAAGCTTCATAGTATTAACTTGTATTAACAGGTAATAACACCCGTGGAACATTAAGGCTTAGTTTATAAAATATTCACCAATTACTCTTATTCTTTAATCTGAAACTGATTTATGTCATTCAAAGTGGAACTTAAGCGGTAATGTCAAGGGGAGAATATGGTAAATGGGGTTGAAAAATACCTTCAAAAATCTGGATATGTTCAGCTACACGAACATAATACACAGCTTTAGTCTCTTCATTTTCTTTTAGAGTCAACCAAAGGTGGACTGAGGCTACACAATCTAGCCGGTCTATATGTCCTTATTTCATACGTCCTAGAAATACTAAACTGTCTTGCAATAGATCACACAAACCAACTACTGTCTGAGAAAAAAAATAACACCAGAGTACAGGTTAACTTTGGCCATACAGTCGAAAAAATACACTACGTTGGTGTTTAACTCGTGTAGTAGTGTCTTGACTTGACTGAGAGATGTTACATTACGTGGGTCAGGGTAGTGATAGTGTAGAAACTTATTATCATTTCATCCTTTTTATATGTGACAACTTGTCTAATCCGGACCATGACGTGGAGGTTAAATGCCACCCTCAACCCTGCACACCTCAGTATTAAAAAAA
>NW_024734282.1:0-27972 GCF_018991925.1 Homarus americanus | reverse complement strand
CCTCCCAGGTAAACATCTGATACTCCCAGGTACACCTCTGATAATCCCAGGTACACCTCAGATACTCCCAGTTACACCTCCGGCCTCCCAGTTACACCCCTGACACTCCCAAGTACACCCCTGCCACTCCCAGGTGCACCCCTGACACTCCCAGGTACACCTCTGACCTCCCAGGTACCTCTGACACTCCCAGGTACACCTGAGACTCCCAGGTACTCCTCTGACACTCCCAGGTACACCTCTGACACTACCAGGTACACTTCTGACACTCCCAGGCACACCTCTGACCTCCCTGGTACACTTCCTGACACTCCCAGGTTACACCATGACACCCCAGGTTGCCTCAGACACTCCCAGGTACACCTCTGACACTCCCAGGTCACCACTGACCTCCAGGTACAACTCAGACACTCCCGTGCACCTCCTGACACTCCCAGGTACACCTCACACACACCTCCCAGGGCCCCTCTGGAACTCCCAGTGCCTCCTGACCTCCCAGGTACTTCTCTGCTCCTGGTACACCTCTGACACTCCAGGTGCTACTCTGACACTCCCTGGTACCCACACCTGATATCCCAGGTACACCAATGACACTCCCAGGTACACCTCTGGCACTCCCAGATATATGGACATTCCATGTACACCTCTGACCTCCCAGGTACACCTCCTGACACTCCCAGGTACACCGCTGACCTCCCTGGTACACACCTGACCTCCCAGGTACACCACTGGCACTCCCAGGTACACCTATGACACTCCCAGGTACAACTCTGACAATCCCAGGTACACCTCAGACACTCCCAGGTACACCTCTGGCACTCCCAGGCACACATCTGACACTCCCAGATACACCTCTGATTCTCCCAGGCACACCTCTGACACTCCCAAGTACACCTCCGATACTCCCAGGTACACCTCAGACACTCCCAGGTACACCTCTGATACTTCCAGGTACACCTCTGATACTTCCAGGTACACCTCTGACACTCCCAGGTATCTCCGATACTCCCAGGTACACCTCAGACACTCCCAGGTACACCTCCGATACTCTCAGGTACACCTCCGATACTTCAGGTACACCTCTGACACTCCCAGGTACTCCTCCGATGCTCCCAGGTACACCTCAGACATTCCCAGGTACGCCTTCGATACTCCCAAGGTATACCTTCAGTATTCCCAGGTACATCCCTGACACTCCAGGTACTCTCTGACACTCCCTGGTTCACCTCTGCCACTCCCAGGCACCTCTGACACTCCAGGTACACCTCTGATACTCCCAGGCACACCTCTGACCTCCCAGGTACAACTCTGATACTCCCAGTCACACCTTATGCTCCCAGGTATACCTCTGCACTCCCAGAAAACCTCCGATACTCCAGGTACACCTCTGACACTCCCAGGTACACCTCGGACACTCTCAGGAACACCTCCGACACTCCCAGGTACAGCTCCCACTGCCAGGTACACCTCTGACACTCCATGTACACCTCAGACACTCCCAGGTACACCTCTGACACTCCCAGGTACGCCACTGACCTCCCAGGTACACCTCGGCACTCCCAGGTACACCTCTGACACTCCCAGGTACACCTCTGACACTCCCAGGTACACCTCTGACCTCCCAGGTACACCTCTCTGACACTCCCAGGTTCACCACTGACACTCCCAGGTACACCTCTGGCATTCCCAGGTACACCTCTGACAATCCAGGTAACCTCAGACACTCCCAGGTACACCTCAGACGCTCCCAGGTACACCTCAGACCTCCCAGGTACACCTCTGACACTCCCGGACACCTCTGATACTCCCAGGTATACCTCTGGACACTCCTAGGTACACCTCCATTCTCCAGGTACTCCTCTGACACTCCGTGGTTCATCTGACACTCCCAGGTACACCTCTGACATTCCCTGGTACACCTCTGACACTCCCAGGAAAACCTCTAACACTCCCAGGTACACCTCCGACACTCCCAGGTACCGCTCTGACACTCCCAGGTACACCATTGACACTCCCAGGTACACCTCTCACACTCCCAGGTACACCTCTGATACTCCAAAGGTATTCCTCTGACACTCCCAGGTACACCGCTGACCTCCAAGGTGTTCCTCTGACACTCCCAGGTACCTCCTGACACTCCCAGGTACACCTCTGACACTCCCAGGTACACCTCTGACCTCCCAGGTACCTCCTGACACTCCCAGGTACACCTCTGACACTCCCAGGTACACCTCTGACACTCCCAGGTAAACATCTGAACTCCCAGGTACACCTCTGATACTCCCAGTTACACCTCTGATACTCCCAGGTACACCTCAGATACTCCAGTTACACCTCCGACACGCCCAGTTACGCCTCCGACACTCCCAGTTTACACCTGACCTCCCAATTACACCTGCCACTCCCAGGTGCACCCTGACACTCCCAGGTACACCTCCGACACTCCCAGGTACACCTCTGAAACTCCCAGGTACCTCCTGACCTCCCAGGTACTCCTCTGACCTCCCAGGTACACCTCTGACCTCCCAGGTACACCTCGATACTCCCAGGTACACCTCGATACTCCCAGTTACACCTCCGATACTCCCAGGTACACCCTGACACTCCCAGGTACCTCTGACACTCCCAGGTCACACCACTGACACTCCAGGTACACCTCTGGCATTCCCAGGTACACCTCTGACATTCAGGTACACCTCTGACAATCCCAGGTACACCTCAGACACTCCCAGGTACACCTCAGACGCTCCCAGGTACACCTCAGACACTCCCAGGTACACCTCTGACCTCCCAGGTACACCATGACACTCCCAGGTACACCTCTGGCACTCCCAGGTGCCTCTGACACTCCCAGGTACACCTCCTGACACTCAGGTACCTCCGATACTCCCAGGTACACCTCCGATACTCCCAGGTACACCTCCGACACTCCCAGGTACACCTCTGACACTCCCAGGTACACCACTGACACTCAGGTACACCTCTGGCATTCCCAGGTACACCTCTGACATTCCCAGGTACCTCTGACAATCCCAGGTACACCTTAGACACTCCCAGGTACACCTCAGACGCTCCAGGTACACCCTCAGACACTCCCAGGTACACCTCTGAGATCTCCCAGGTATACCTCGGACACTCCCAGGTACACCTCCACGTCTCCCAGGTACTCCTCTGACCTCCGTGGTTCATCTCTGACACTCCCAGGTACACCCTCTGACATTCCCTGGGACACCTCTGACCTCCCAGGAACACCTCTAACACTCCCAGGTACACCTCCGACACTCCCAGGTACCGCTCTGACACTCCCAGGTACACCATTGCACTCCCAGGTACACCTCTGACACCCCCAGTGTAATGAGTGATTGTCAGACCAAACCCTACAGCCCAGAATTATGTCACATATAACAGCAAGTACACCACAGACCTCGTGGTACCACCGCACATTCAGGTTGACACACCTCAGGTCGACCCTAGGAACTTGACCTGGCCCGCTAATGACGTGAGCCGGTGACCTACAACCGCACCTAGCCAAGACACCTGGCCAGGACCACACCTGCACACAATTATCCAGATCAAACCAGTTTAGTGTTAATTGTTGAGAGGTCAGAAGCCGGCTGGGCCGACCCATATAAAAGGCCCTACAGTCCCGTCCACGGGCATTCCTATTCCATTATCATTATCATTCTGGTTGCTGTCATCTCTCTCCGTTCGGGTCGTCACTCGGTTCATAAACAGAGTCACGCATCCCCTCCCATGTCGGGAGGAGCCTCCCGACCGGACCACGGCGTCGCCAGCTAAGCAGACCCACCCAGGCAGCCCAGCCAAGCACTCACTGGGCCTACGTCAGGGTACACGTGAGTCTTGTCAGAACGTCCTAGGGTGAGTTACCTACTGTGGGAAGTGTATTCATTCAGGTGTGTCCGAGAGTCAGTGTCAAGTAACGTAAAGCATAATGTGTTAGTACCCCGATATAATAGTGATATTAATGTGTCCATGTCATTGAGTGAATTAATAAATAGTTGTATCGAAGAGGTGTTTAACAAGTTGTCCCTTTAAGAAGTGATATATGTGTATTGACATACGAGATAAGATAAGCGTAGTGACGCTGTGCAAATAACATCCAGGCCACGCTACCAAGTTTCCTATCTTTACATTCCTACTCTCTATACTTCCTACTTATGTATGTAATTCTCTTCTTGTGAGATTTGTCTCATTATATCAGGAACACCTCCGACACTCCCAGGTACACCTCAGACACTCCCAGGTACACATCCGACACTCCCAGGTACACCTCCGACACTCCCAGGTACTCCACTGACATTCCTGGTACACCCCTGACACTCCCAGCTACACCTCTGACACTTCCAGGTACACCTCAAAAACTCCCAGGTACACCCCTGACACTCCCAGGTACACCTCTGATCCTCCCAGGTACTCCACGGCCTCCCTGGGCACACCCCTGACACTCCCAGATTTCCTCGACTCCCAGGTACACCTCTGACACTCCAGGTACACCCCAGCCACTGAGTCTCCAGGTACCTCAGGCCTCCCAGTTTACCCCATCCGACACTCCCAGTTACACCCCTGACACTCCCAGGTACACCCCTGACACTCCCAGATACACCTCTGATATTCCCAGGTACACCTCTGACACTCCCAGGTACACCTCCGATACTCCCAGGTACACCTCCGATAGCCCCAGGTACACCTCTGACACTTCCAGGTACTCCTCTGACACTCCCTGGTTCACCTCTGACACTCCCAGGTACACCTCTAACACTCCCTGCTACACCTCTGACACTCCCAGGTACACATCCGACACTCCCAGGTACACCCCTGACACTCCCAGTTACACCCATGACACTCCCAGGTACACCCCTGACACTCCCAGATACACCTCTGATACTACCAGGTACACCTCTGACACTCCCAGGTACTCCTATGACACACCCTGGTACACATGAGACACTCCCAGGTACACCCCTGACACTCCCAGGTACACCTCTGACACTCCGGGGTACACCCCTGACACTCCCAGGTACACCTCTGACACTCCCAGGTACACCCCAGACACTCCCAGGTACATCCCTGACTCTCCTAGGTACACCTCAGACACTCCCAGGTACCGCTGACACTCCCAGGTACACCTGACACTCCCAGGTACACCTCCCAGCTCACGCAGGTACCTCCCAGGTTCACCTCCGACCTCCCAGGTACACTTCTCACACTCCCAGGTACACCTCTGACAATCCCAGGTACACCTCTGACATCAGGTACTCCTCTGACACTACCAGGTACACCACTGACCTCCCAGGTACACCACTGACACTCCTTGGTACACCTCTGACATTCCCAGTTACACCTCCGAGACTCCCAGTTACACCCCTGACACGCCCAAGTACACCTCTGACACACCCAGGTACACATCTGATACTCCCAGGTAAACCTCTGACACTCCGAGGTACACCTCCGATACTCCCAGGTACACCTCCGATACCCCCAGGTACACCTCTGACACTCCCTGTTTCACCTCTGACATTCCCAGGTACACCTCAGACACTCCCAGGTACACCTCCGATACTCCCAGGTACACCTCTGATACTTCCAGGTACACCTCTGACACTCCCAGGTGCTCCTCCGATACTCCCAGGTACACCTCAGACACTCCCAGGTACACCTCCCTATACTCCCAGGTACACCTCCAGTGCTTCCAGGTACACCTCTGACCTCCCAGGTACTCCTCCGATACTCCCAGGTGCACACCTCAGACATTCCCAGGTACGTCTTCGATACTCAGGTATGCATCCTATTCCAGGTACACATCTGACACTCAGGTACTCCTCTGAGCCTCCCTGGTTCACCTCTGCCACTCCCAGGTGCACCTCTGACACTCCAGGTACACCTCTGATACTCCCAGGCACACCTCTGGCCCTCCCAGGTACACCTCCTGACACTCCCGGTACACCTCTGATACTCCCAGGCACACCTCTGACCTCCCAGATACAACTATGATACTCCCAGGCACACCTCAACACTCCCAGGTACACCACTGACACTCCCAGGTACACCTCTGGCACTCCCAGGTACCTCTGACATTCCCAGGTACACCTCTGACAATCCCAGGTACACCTCTGACAATCCCAGGTACACCTCAGACACTCCCAGGTACCTCAGACGCTCCCATGTACACCTCAGACACTCAGGTACACCTCTGACACTCCAGGTACACCTCTGATATCCAGGTATACCTCGGACACTCCCAGGTACACCTCTGACACTCCTGGTTCACATCTGACACTCCCAGGTACACCTCCTAACATTCCCTGGTACACCTGTGCCCTCCCAGGAACACCTCTAACCTCCCAGGTACACCTCTGACCCTCCCAGGTATACCTCTGACCTCCCAGGAACACCTTTGACACTCCAGGTACACCTTTGACACTACCAGGTACACTCTGATGCTACTCCCAGGTATTCCTCTGACCTCCCAGGTACACCGCTGACACTCCCAGGTACACCGCCCACTCCCAGTGCACCTGCCAGGACACCTCTGACACATCATGTACACCTCAGACACTTCCATGTACACCTCTGACCTCCCAGGTACACCTCTGATGCTCCCAGGCACACCTCTGACACTCCCAGGTACACCTCTGATACTCCCAGGTACCTCTGATGCTCCCAGGCACACCTCCGTGCTCCCAGATACACCTCAGACACTCCCAGGTACACCTCCGGTGCTCCCAGGTACACCTCCGATACTTCCAGGTACACCTCTGACCCTCCCAGGTACTCCTCGATACTCCCAGGTACACCTCAGACATTCCTAGGTACGCTTCGATATTCCCAGGTATACCTCCGATATTCTCAGGTACACCTCTGACACTCCCAGGTACTCCTCTGACACTCCCTGTTTCACCTCTGACACTCCCAGGTACCTCTCTGACACTCCCAGGTACACCTCTGACACCCCAGGTACACCTCAGACCTCCCAAGTTGCATCTGACACTCCCAGGTACACCCCTGACCTCCCAGGTACAACTCAGACACTCCCAGGTACACCTCTGACACTCCCAGGTACACCTCAGACACTCCCAAGTACACCACTGACACTCCCAGGTACACCTCTGGCCTCCCAGGTACACCTCTTACACTCCTGGTTCTCCTCTGACACTCCCAGGTACACCACTGACACTCCCAGGTACACCTCTGACACTCCAGGTCACACCTCTGGCACTCAGATACACCTCTGACTATCCCAGTTACACCTCTGACACTCCCAGGTACTCTTCTGACACTCCAAGGTACACCTCGGACACTCCCAGGTACCCTCTGCCGCTCCCAGTTACACCGGTGACACTCCCAGGTACTCCTCTGACACTCCCTGGTACACACCTGACACTCCCAGGTACACCACTGACACTCCCATGTACACCTCTGGCACTCCCAGGTACACCGCTGACACTCCCAGATACAACTTTGACAATCCGGTACACCTCAGGCACTCCCAGGGACACATCTGGCCTGGTTCACCTCTGACACTCCCAGGTATACCTCTGATACTCCCAGTGCCTCTGATACTCCCAGGTATACCTCGGACACTCCCAGGTACACCTCCGATACTCCCAGGAACACCTCTGACACTCCCAGGTACTCCTCTGACACTCCTGGTTCACATCTGACACTCCCAGGTACACCTCTAACATTCCCTGGTACACCTGTGCCACTCCCAGGAACACCTCTAACACTCCCAGGTACACCTCTGACACTCCCAGGTATACCTCTGACACTCCCAGGAACACCTTTGACACTCCCAGGTACACCTTTGACACTCCCAGGTACACTTCTGATACTCCCAGGTATTCCTCTGACACTCCCAGGTACACCGCTGACACTCCCAGGTACACCGCTGACACTCCCAGGTACAGCTTACACTGCCAGGTACACCTCTGACACATCATGTACACCTCAGACACTTCCATGTACACCTCTGACACTCCAGTACACCTCTGATACTCCCAGGCACACCTCTGACACTCCCAGGTACACCTCTGATACTCCCAGGTACACCTCTGATACTCCCAGGCACACCTCCGATACTCCCAGATACACCTCAGACACTCCCAGGTACACCTCCGATACTCCCAGGTACACCTCCGATACTTCCAGGTACACCTCTGACCCTCCCAGGTACTCCTCCGATACTCCCAGGTACACCTCAGACATTCCTAGGTACGCCTTCGATATTCCCAGGTATACCTCCGATATTCTCAGGTACACCTCTGACACTCCCAGGTACTCCTCTGACACTCCCTGTTTCACCTCTGACCTCCCAGGTACACTCTCTGCCTCCCAGGTGCCTCTGACACCCCAGGTACACCTCAGACACTCCCAAGTACATCTGACACTCCCAGGTACACCCTGACCTCCCAGGTACAACTCAGACACTCCCAGGTACACCTCTGACCTCCCAGGTACACCTCAGACACTCCCAAGTACACCACTGACACTCCCAGGTACACCTCTGACCCTCCCAGGTACACCTCTTACACTCCCTGGTTCTCCTCTGACCTCCCAGGTACACCACTGACACTCCCAGGTACACCTCTGGCCTCCCAGGTACACCTCTGGCACTCCCAGATACACCTCTGACTATCCAGTTACACCTCTGACACTCCCAGGTACTCTTCTGACACTCCAAGGTACACCTCGGACACTCCCAGGTACCCCTCTGCCCGCTCCCAGTTACACCGGTGACACTCCCAGGTACTCCTCTGACCTCCCTGACACACCTGACCTCCCAGGTACACCACTGACACTCCCATGTACACCTCTGGCACTCCCAGGTACACACCCCGGCACTCCCAGATACAACTTTGACAATCCGAGGTACCTCCAGGCACTCCCAGGGCACATCTGACCTCCCTGGTTCACCTCTGACACTCCCAGGTATACCTCTGATACTCCCAGGTACACCTCTGATACTCCCAGGTATACCTCTGACACTCCCAGGTACACCTCCGATACTCCCAGTACACCTCTGACCTCCCAGGTACTCCTCTGACACTCCCTGGTTCACATCTGACCTCAGGTATCCCTGACATTCCCTGGTACACCTGTGCCACTCCCATGAACACCTCTAACACTCCCAGGTACCTCTGACCTCCCAGGTATACCTCTGACACTCCCAGGTACACCTATGGCCTCCCAGGTACATCTGACACTCCCAGTGCACCTGGCCCTCCCAGGGATTCCTCCTAACACTCCCAGGTACACATGACCTCCCAGTGCAGCTTACACTGCCAGTGCCTCTGCATCCATGTGCACCTCAGACACTTCAAGGTGCACCTCAGACACTCCCAGGTACACCTCAGACACTCCCAGGTACACCTCTGGCCTCAGTACACCTCTGATACTCCGGGTATACCTCCTGACACTCCCAGGAACACCTCCGATACTCCCAGGTACCTCTGGCCTCCCAGGTACTCCTCTGACTCTCCCTGGTTCCATCTGATACTCCCAGGTATATCTCTGACCTCCCAGGTACACCTCCAGTCTCCCAGGTACCTCTGACCTCCCAGTTACACCTCCGGCCTCCCAGTTACACCCCAGACACTCCCAGGTGCACCCCTGACACTTCCAGGTACACCTCTGGCACTCCCAGGTACACCTCCTACACCTCCCAGGAACACCTCCGATACTCCCAGGTACACCTCCGGTCTCCCAGGTACACCTCTGACACTCCCAGGTACTCCTCTGACACCTGGTTCACCTCTGCCCTCCCGGTGCACCTCTGGGCATCCCCTGGTACACCTCTGACCTCCGAGGTACACCTCCGATATTCCCAGGATCACCGATATTCCCAGGTACACCTCCGATACTCCCAGGTACACCTCTGATGCTCCCAGGTACCCTCTGACACCCCAGGTACTCCTCTGACCTCCCAGGTACTCCTCTGGCCTCCCAGGTACACCTCACTCCCAGGTACTCCTCTGACATTCCCTGGTACCTCTGAGACTCCCAGGTACACCTTTAACACTCCCAGGTACACCTCTGACACTCCAAGGTACACCTCAGACACTCTGTGGTTCACCTCTGACATTCCCTGGTGCACCTCTGACGTTACCAGGTACACCTCTGATACTCCCAGGTACACCTCTGACAATCCCAGGTACACCTCCGATACTCCCAGGTACACCTCCGATACTCCCAGGTACACCTCCGATACTCCCAGGTACACCTCCGATACTCCCAGGTACTCCTCCGATACTCCCTGGTTCACCTCTGCCACTCCCAGGTACACCTCTGACACTCCAGGTACACCCCTCTGACCTCCCAGGTACCTCTGACACTCCCAGGTAGCCTCTGACACTCCCAGGTACGCCTCTGACACTCCCAGGTTCCTCTGGCATACCCTGGTGCACCTCTCACACTCCCAGGTACACACCTCTGACACTCTCAGGAACACCTCCGACACTCCCAGGTACAGCTTACACTGCCAGATACACCTCTGACACTCCATGTACACCTCAGACACTCCCAGGTACACCTCTGACACTCCCAGGTACACCTCTCACACTCCCAGGTACACCTCTCACACTCCCTGGTACACCTCCGATATTCCCAGGAACACCGATATTCCCAGGTACACCTCCGATACTCCCAGGTACACCTCTGATACTCCCAGGTACACCTCTGACACCCCCAGGTACTCCTCTGACACTCCCAGGTACACCTCTGACACTCTCAGGAACACCTCCGACACTCCCAGGCAGCACACTGCCAGGTGCACCTCTGACACTTCCATGTACACCTCTGACACTCCAGGTACACCTCCTGACCTCCCAGGTACCTCTGACCTCCCAGGTATGTCAGAACTTTCCAGGTACATCTCTGGCCTCCCAGGTACACCCTGACATTCCCAGGTACAACCTCAGCACCCCCAGGTACACCTCCCGGCACTCCAGGTACACTACTGACCTCCCAGGTACACCTCTGATACTCCCAGGTACACCCTCCGATACTCCCAGGTACTCTCTGACACTCCGTGGTTCACCTCTGACAGCTCCCAGGTACACCTCTGATTCCCTGGTACACCTCTGACCTCCCAGAACACCTCTAACACTCCCAGGTACACCTGACACTCCCAGGTGCCTCTTACCTCCCAGGTACACCTCCTGACACTCCCAGGTACACCTCTGACCTCCCAGGTAACCTCTGACCTCCCAGGTACCACTGACTCCCAGGTACACCTCATTGCTCCCGGTATCTCCGATACTCCCAGGTACACCTCCGTGCTCCCAGGTGCACCTCTGACACTCCCAGGTACAGCTCTGAACCAATCCAGTGCCTCCGTACTCCCAGGTACCTCCGTGCTCCCAGGTACTCCTCGGCACTCCTGGTTCACCTCTGCCACTCCCAGGTCCTCTGAGCCTCCCAGGTACACCTCTGACCTCTGACCTCCCAGGTACACCACTGACTCCCAGTGCACCTCCGGCCTCCCAGGTACACCTCCGATACTCCCAGGTACACCTCTGGCCTCCCAGGTACTCCTCTGAGACACTGGCGTACACCTCTGACATTCCCTGGTACACCTCTGACACTCCTCAGGAACACCTCCGACACTCCCAGGTACAGCTTACACTGCCAGGTACCCTCTGACTCCAGCACCTCAGACACTCCCAGGTACACCTCTGGCCTCCAGGTGCACCTCAGACACTCCCAGGTACACATCAGACCTCCCAGGTACACATCAGACACTCCCGGTACACATCAGACACTCCCGGTGCATCTCTGACATCCCAGGTGCACCCCTGACATTCCCAGGTACACCCTTGACACCCCAGGTACACCTCCGGCACTCCCAGGTACACTACAGACACTCCCAGGTACACCTGATATGGTACACTCGTCTCCCAGGTACTCCTCTGACACTCCGTGGTTCACCTCTGACGCTCCCAGGTACACCTCTGAAATTCCTGGTTTCCTGACACTCCCAGGAACACCTCTAACACTCCCAGGTACACCTCCGACCTCCCAGGTACACTTCTGACACTCTCAGGTACACCTCCGACACTCCCAGGTACCGCTCTGGCCTCCAGGTACCACTTCTGGCCTCCCAGGTACACCTCTCACTCCCAGGTACACCTCTGACACTCCGAGTGCCACCTCCGATATTCCCAGGAACACCGATATTCCCAGGAACACCGATATTCCCAGGTACACTCCGATACTCCCGTGCACCTCTGATACTCCCAGGTACACCTCCTGACACCCCCAGGTACTCTCTGACATGGGCCTCCTCGGACCTCCCAGGTACACCTCTGACACTCCCAGGGTACACCTCCTGACCTCCCAGGTACACCGTGACACTCCCAGGTACTCCTCTGACCTCCCTGGTACACACTGACACTCCAGGTACACCACTAGCACTCCCAGGTACACCTGCGGCCTCCCAGGTACAACTCTGACAATCCCAGGTACACCTCCAGAGACTCCCAGATACACCTCTGACCTCCAGGTGCCTCCCTAGGTGCTCCCAGGCACACCTCAGCCTCCCAGACACCTCGATACTCCCAGGTACACCTCTGACCCCAGGTACACCTCACACTCCCTGGTTCTCCTTTGACTCTCCCAGGTACACATCAGACACTCCCAGGTACCCTCCGATACTCCCAGGTACCTCCGATACTTGGTACACCTCTGACACTCCCAGGTACTCCTCCGATGCTCCCAGGTACACCTCAGACACTCCGGGGTACACCTCCCTGTACTTCCAGGTACACCTCCGATACTTCCAGGTACACCTCTGACACTCCCAGGTGCTCCTCTGACACTCCCAGGTCCACCCTGACACTCCCAGGTGCACCTCCGATACTCCCAGGTACACCTCGCCACTCCCAGGTACACCTCTGACACTCCCAGGTACTCCTCCTGACACTCTGTGGTTCACCTCTGACATTCCCTGGCACCTCTGGCACTCCCAGGTGCAGCTTACACTGCCAGGTACCTCCTGACACTCATGTACACCTCAGACACTCCCAGGTACACCTCTGACCTCCCAGTGCACATCAGACACTCCCAGGTACATCTGGCACTCCCAGGTACACCCCTGACATTCCCAGGTGCACCCTTGACACCCCCAGGGACACCTGCACACCAGGTACACTACAGACACTCCCAGGTAAACCTCTGATGCTCCCAGGTACACTTATCAGTCTCCCAGGTACTCCTCTGACACTCCGTGGTTCACCTCTGACACTCCAGGTACACCTCTGACACTCCCAGGTACACCTCTGACACCTCTGGAACACCTCCATGACTCCCAGGTACACCATTGACACTCCCAGGTACACCTCTCACACTCCCAGGTACACCTCTGGCCTCCCTGGTACACCTCTGACACTCCGAGGTACACCTCCGATATTCCCAGGAACACCGATATTCCCAGGTACACCTCCGATACTCCCAGGTACACCTCCGTGCCTCCCAGGTACACCTCTGACACCCCCAGGTGCTCTCTGAGCCTCCCAGGTACTCCTCGGACACTCCCAGGTACACCTCCTGACACTCCCAGGTGCACCTCCGACCTCCCCAGGTGCACCTCTGAGCCTCCCAGGTACACCATGACCTCCAGTGCTCCTCTGACCTCCCTGGTACACACCTGACCTCCCAGGTACACCACTGGCACTCGCAGGTACACCTATGAGCACTCCCAGGTACAACTCTCGACAATCCAGGTACACCTCTGATGCTCCCAGGCACGCCTCTGACACTCCCAGGTACACCTCCGTACTCCCAGGTAAACCTCTGACCCCAGGTACACCTCTTACACTCCTGGTTCTCCTTTGACTCTCCCAGGTACACCTCAGACACTCCCAGGCACCTCCGATCTCCCAGGTACACCTCCGATACTTCCAGGTACACCTCTGACACTCCCAGTACTCCTCCGGACTCCCAGGTACACCTCCGTGCTTCCAGGTACCTCTGACTCCCAGGTACTCCTCTGACCTCCTGGTTCTCTGCTTCCAGTACACCTCTGACATTCCCTGAGCCTCTGAGACTCCCAGTTGCACCTTCTTGCTCCCAGTACACTGCTGATGCTCCCAGGTACCTCTGACACTCTCAGGAACACCTCCCGACACTCCCAGGTGCTCTGACAATCCCAGGTACCTCAGACTCTCCCAGGTACACTCAGGTGCACCTCTGACACCAGGTACACCTCTGATGCTCCCAGGTACACCTCTGACAATCCCAGGTACAGCTCTGACAATCCCAGGTACACCTCCGTGCTTCCAGGTACCTCCGATACTCCCGGTACACCTCCGATATTCCCAGGTATCCTCCGGCACTCCCTGGTATTCCTTCGACACTCCCTGTTCACCTCTGCCACTCCCAGGTACACCTCTGGCCTCCCAGGTACACCTCTGACCTCCCAGGTACACCTCTGACCTCCCAGGTACTCTGACTCCCAGGTACCTCTGACCCCTTGCTCCCAGGTACGCCTCTGAGCACTTCCAGGTACCTCTGACCTCCCAGGCCTCCCAGCCTCCCAGTACACCTCTGCCTCCCAGGTACACCTCTGAGCACTCCCAGGCACCTCAGGCCTCCCAGGTACACCTCCGATGCTCCCAGGTACCTCCTCCCAGGTACACCTCTGACACTCTCAGGGCACCTCCAGACACTCCCAGGTACAGCTTACACCAGGTGCACCTCTGACACTCCATGTGCACCTCAGACACTCCCAGGTACACCTCTGACATCCCAGGTACATCAGACACTCCCAGGTACCACATCAGACCTCCCAGGTACATCTCTGATGCTCCGTGTTACCCTAACCTCCCAGGTACACCCCCTGCATTCCCAGGTACACCGGCGCCCCCTGGTACACCTCACTCTGAGACTGCTCCAGGTACACCTCTGATCTCCCAGGTACACCTCACGATACTCCCAGGTTCTCTGACCTCCGTGGTTCACCTCTGACCTCCCAGGTACACCTCTGACATTCCCTGGTACACCTCTGACCTCCCAGGAACACCTCTGCCTCAGTGCCTCCCAGCACTCCCAGGTACCTCTGACGCTCTCTGGAACACCTCCGACACTTCCAGGTACAGCTCTGGCCTCCCAGGTACCATTCACTCCCAGGCACCTCTCCTCCCAGGTACACCTCTGACCTCCTGGTACACCTCTAACACTCCGGGGTACACCTCCGATATTCCCAGGAACACCTTCCCCAGGTACACTCCAGTATACACCTCTGGCCCAGGTACACCTCTGACCTCCAGGTACACCTTTGACCTCCCAGGTCCCACCTCTGACCTCCCAGGCCATGTGCTCCCAGGTATTCCTCGGCACTCCTGGTGCACACCTGACATCCCCAGGTGCACCACTGGGCTCCCAGGTGCACCTATGACCTCCCAGGTGCAACTCTGACAATCCCAGGTACATCTCTGACCTCCCAGGTACACCTCTGACCCTCTCAGGAACACCTCCCAGGTGCTCCCAACCAGTCATTTTACCTCTGCACTCCCTGGTACACACCTGACCCCAGTGCACACCTCTTACACTCCTGGTTCTCCTTTGACTCTCCCAGGTACTCCTCAGACACTCCCAGGTACACCTCCGGTACTCCAGGTACCTCCGATACTTCCAGGTACCTCTGACCTCCCAGGTGCTCCTCCCGTACTCCCAGGTACCTCGAACACTCCACCTCCGATCTCCCAGGCCTCCGATGCTTCCAGGTACCTCTGACACTCCCAGGTGCTCCTCACTCCAAAGTACACCCTACCTCCCGGGTACCTGTGATACTCCCAGGTACACCTCCTGACATTCCCAGGTACGCCAATTCTCCCAGGTATACCTCCGATGTTCCAGTGCACCTCTGACACTCCCAGGTGCTCCTCTGACATTTCTGGTTCACTCTTGCTCCAGGTACACCTCCTGACCTCCCAGGTACACCTCTGACACCCCCAGGTGCACCTCAGACACTCCAGTACACCTCTGACACTCAGGTGCCACCCAACCTCCCAGGTGCAACTCAGCACTCCAGGTACACCTCGGCCTCCCAGGTCACCTCAGACACTCCCAAGTACACCTCTGGCCTCCCAGGTACACCTCTGACCCCAGGTACACCTCTTACCTCCCTGGTTCTCCTTGACTCTCCCAGGTGCACTCAGACTCCCATGCACCTCCCAACCTCCCAGGTACACCACTGACACTCCCTGGTACCACCTGATTCTCCCAGGTACACCAATGACACTCTCAGGTACCCTCTGCACTCCCAGATACACCTCTGACATTTCCCAGTTACCTCTGACTCCGGTACTCCTCCTGGCTCAAGTGCCTCCTCAGACCTCCCAGGTACCTCTCAGCCTCCCAGGTACACCAGGTGACACTCCAGGTACACCTCTGGCACTCCCAGATACACCTCTGCTTCCCAGTTACACCTCTGACATTCCAGTTCACCTCTGACCTCCCAGGTACACCATGACACTCCCAGGTACACCTCTGGCCTCCCATTTTACCTCTGACGCTCCCAGTGCACCTCTGGCACATCCAGGTACACCTCTGGCGCTCCCAGATACAACTTTGACAATCCCAGGTTCCCTCAGGCACTCCCAGAGCCCATCTGCCTCCGTGCTCCTCAGGCATGCTCCCTGGTTGCCTCTGACACTCCCAGGTACCTCAGGTACTCCCAGTTACCTCCTCGACACTCATTTTCTGATGCTCCCAGGTATACCTCTGACACCCAGGTACACCTCCCGATACTCCCAGGTACACACTTGGGTGTCTCTGGCCTCCCTGGTTCATCTGACACTCCCAAATACACCTCTGACATTCCCTGGTACACCTGTGCCACTCCCAGGAACACCTCCTTTCAAGTACACTTCTGTGCCTCCCAGGTACACTGCCTCTGACACTCCTAGGTACACCTTTGACCTCCCAGGTAGCCCGCCTCCAGGTACACCTCAGACTCCCGTACACCTCTGAACACTCCAGGTACACCTCTGACCCACGTTTTTGCTTTCAGCCTCCCAGGTACTCAACCACCGGTGTACCTCTGGCCTCCCAGGTACATCCATGCTCCCGGTGCCTCAGATGTCCCAGTTACACCTCCGGCTTGCTCGGTTACGTCTCGACACTCCCAGTTACGTCTCCGACACTCCCAGTTACACCTGACACTCCCAGGTGCACCCCTGGCCTCCCAGTTACACCCCTGACACTCCCAGGTGCACCCTGACACTCCAGGTACCTGACACTCCAGGTACACCTCCTGCAGCCGGGGCACCTCCGTCTCAGGTACCTCTGACCTCCCAGGTACCTCCCACACTCCCAGGGCCTCCGCCGCTCCCAGGCACCTCTGACACTCAGGTACACCTCTGACACTCCCAGGCACTCTTCTGACTCCCTGGTACACCTTATGCTCCCAGGTACACCAGACACTCCCAGGTACCTCTGGCTCCCAGATACACCTCTGTTCGGTACACCTCCGAGCCTCCCAGGTACACCTCTGCACTCCCAGGTATTCCTCTGACACTCTCAGGTACACCTCGGACACTCCCAGGTCACCTCGGACACTCCCAGGTACACCTCCGGACCTCCCAGGTACACCTCGCTGCTCGTCTCGGACACTCCAGGTACACCTCAGACACTCCCAGGTACACCTCTGACCTCCCAGGTACACCTCTGGCCTCCCAGGTACACCGCTGACACTCCCAGATACTCCTCTGATACTCCCTGGTACACACCCGAGCCTCCCAGGTACACCACTGGCACTCCCATGTACACTCAGACACTCACAGGTATAGACCTCGGTACACCTCAGACACTCCCGTGCACCTCTGACACTCCCAGGTACACCTCCCAGCTTCTCCAGGTACACCTCTGATACTCCCAGGCACACCTCCTGACACTCCCAGGTAAACCTCCGATACTCCCAGGTACACCTCAGGCACTCCCAGGTACACCTCGTACTCCCAGGTACACCTCCGATACTTCCAGGTACCTCTGACACTCCCAGTTACTCCTCCGTGCCCCAGGCCTGTGAGCCTCCCAGGTACACCTCTGCATGCTCCAGATACACCTCTGACATTCCCAGGTACACCTCTGAGACTCCCAGGTACACCTTGTTACTCCCTCAGAACACCTCCGACACTCCCAGGTACAGCTCCGACACTCCCAGGTACGCTTTGACACTCCCAGGTACCTCTGACACTCCAGGTACCTCTGATGCTCCCAGGAATTCCTCTGGGACTCCCAGGTGCACCTTTGACAATCAGGTACACCTCAGAACTCCCAGGTACACCTCAGACACTCCCAGGTGCACCTCTGACGTTCCCAGGTACACCTCTGACACTCCCAGGTACACCTCTGACCTCCCAGGTACACCTCTGACAATCCCAGGTACACCTCCGATGCTCCCAGGTACACCTCCGATACTCCCAGGTACCTCCGACACTCCCAGGTACCTCCTGACCTCCCAGGTACACCACGCACTCCGGGGAAACCTCAGACACTCCCAGGTACACCTCCGATACTCCAGGTACACCTCCGATGCTCCGGGTACACCTCCGATGCTCCCAGGTACACCTCTGAGCCTCCCAGGTACTCCTCCTGACCTCTGTGGTTCACCTCTGACACTCCCAGGTACACCACTCACATTCCCTGGTGCACCTCTGACACTCCCAGGTACCTCTGACACTTCAGGTACACCTCTGACACTCTCAGCAACACCTCCGACACTCCAGGTACAGCTTACACTGCCAGGTACCTCTCAGGCACTCCCAGTACCTCAGACACTCCCAGGTACACCTCCTGACACTCCCAGGTACATCAGACACTCCCAGGTATGCCTCTGACACTCCCAGGTACCCTGACATTCCCAGGTACACCTTGACACCCCAGGTACACCTCCGGCACTCCCAGGTACACCACAGACACTCCCAGGTACACCTCCATTGCTCCCAGGTACACCTCCGATACTCCCAGGTACACCTCCCAGCACTCCCAGGTACAGTTCTGACACCCAGGTACCTCTGACACTGCCAGGTTCACCACTCACACTCCCAGATACACTCTGGCACTCCAGGCACCTCTGACCTCCCAGGTACCTCTGACAATCCAAGGTACACCTCAGACCTCCTGGGTACCTCTGACACTCCCAGGTACCACCTCTGATACTCCCAGGTATACCTCTGACCTCCCAGGAACACCTCCGATATTCCCAGGTACCTTGTGACACTCCCAGGTACTCCTCGCTCTGGTACCAGTGCTCCCAGGTACACCAGCAACCTCCCATTTACACCTCTGGCACTCCCAGATACCTCTGACATTCCCAGTACACCTCTGAGACTCCCAGGTACACCTTTAACACTCTCAGGAACACCTCCGACACTCCCAGGTACAGCTCCGGCCTCCCAGGTACCTTTGACCTCCCAGGTACACCTCTGACACTCCCAGGTACACCTCTGATGCTCCCAGGTATTCCTCTGGGACTCCCAGGTACCTTTGACAATCCCAGGTACACCTCAGACACTCCAGGTGCACCTCAGACACTCCCAGGTGCCTCTGACGTTCCCAGGTACCGACACTCCCAGTGCCACCTCTTGTCTCCCAGGTACACCTCTGACAATCCCAGGTACACCTTCGATACTCCCAGGTCACCTCCGATACTCCCAGGTACACCTCTGACACTCTGGGTACACCTCTGACACTCCCAGGTAAACCTCAGACACTTCCAGGTACCTCTGATACTCCCAGGTATGCCTCTGACACTCCCAGGTACACCCTGATGCTCCCAGGTACACCTCAGACCTCCCAGTTACACCTCCCTTCCTCCAGTGTCTCCGACACTCCAGTTACGTCTCCGACACTCCCAGTACACCCCAACACTCCCAGTTACACCTGACACTCCAAGTGCACCCCTACACTCCCAGTTACACCCCTGACCTCCCAGGGTGCACCCCTGGCTCCCAGGTGCACCCCTGACACTCAGGTACACCTCTGAAACTCCCAGGCACCTCCGATACTCCCACTCTGCTCCCAGGTACACCTCACACCTCCCAGAACACCTCCGATACTCCCAGGTACCTCTGACACTTTCAGGTGCACCTCCTGACACTCCCAGGTGCTCTTCTGCCTCCTGGTGCCCTTATCTCCCAGGCCACCAATGACACTCCCGGTACCTCGGCACTCCCAGATACACCTCTGACATTCAGGTACACCTCTGACACTCCCAGGTACCTCCTGACCTCCAGGTATTCCTCTGACACTCTCAGGTACACCTTGGACACTCCCAGGTATACCTCGAGCACTCCCAGGCACCTCGACACTCAGGTGCCTCTGGCCTCCCAGGTACCTCTGACACTCCCAGGCCACCCAGCACTCCCAGATACTCCTCTGATACTCCTGGTACCTGACTCCCCCAGGTACACCACTGGCACTCCCATGTACACCTCAGACACTCACATGCACCTTGGACACTCCCAGGTACACCTCAGACACTCCCAGGTACACCTCTGACACTCCCAGACACCTCTGATCTCCCAGGTACACCTGATACTCCCAGGCACACCTCTGACACTCCCAGGTAAACCTCCGATACTCCCAGGCTCACCTCAGGCACTCCAGGTACACCTCCGATGCTCCCAGGTACACCTCCGATACTTCCAGGTACACCTCTGACACTCCGTGCTCCTCCGATACTCCAGGCCACCAATGACACTCCCAGGTACACCTCTGGCACTCCCAGATACACCTCTGACATTCCCGGTACACCTCTGAACTCCCAGGTACACCTTTGACACTCTCAGGAACACCTCCGACACTCCCAGGTACAGCTCCGACCTCCCAGGTACACCTTTGACACTCCGAGTACACCTCCTGACACTCCCAGGTACACCTCTGATACTCCAGGAATTCTCTGGGACTCCCAGGTACCTGACAATCAGGTGCCTCTGACGTTCCCAGTACCTCCTGACACTCCCAGGTACACCTCTGATACTCCCAGGTACACCTCTGACAATCCCAGGTACACCTCGATACTCCCAGGTGCCTCGTCTCCAGGTACACCTCCGATACTCCCAGGTACACCTCTGACACTCCGGTACACCAACACTCCCAGGTAAACCTCAGACACTCCCAGGTGCACCTCCGTGCTCCAGGTACCTCCGATACTCCCAGGCACCTCCGATACTCCCAGGTACACCTCCCCAGCACTGACCTCCTCTGACACTGTGGTTCACCTCTGACTCCCAGGTACACCACTCACATTCCCTGGTACACCTCTGACACTCCCAGGTACACCTCTGACACTTCCAGGTACACCTCTGACCTCTCAGCAACACCTCCGACTCCCAGGTACAGCTTACACTGCCAGGTACACCTCTGACACTCCCATGCACCTCAGACCTCCCAGGTACCTCTGAGCACTCCCAGGTACATCAGACACTCCCAGGTATGCCTCTGGCCTCCCAGGTACACCCCTGACATTCCCAGGTACCCCCGACACCCCCAGGTGCACTCGCACTCCCAGGTCACCACAGACACTCCCAGGTGCCTCTCCGATACTCCGGGTACACCTCCGATCTCCCAGGTACACCTCTGACCTCCAGGTACAGTTCTGACACTACCAGGTACACCTCTGACATGCCGGGTACACCACTCACACTCCCAGATACACATCTGGCACTCCCACACCTCTGGGCACTCCCAGGTACACCTCTGACAATCAAGGTACACCTCAGACACCTCAGGGACACCTCTGGCCTCCCAGGTACCTCTGATACTCCCAGGTATGCCTCTGACACTCCCAGAACACCTCCGATATTCCCAGGTACACTTGTGACACTCCCAGGTACTCCTCTGACACTCCCTGGTACACACCTGATACTCCCAGGCACCAATGACCTCCATTACACCTCTTCCCAGATACACCTCTGACATTCCCAGGTACCACCTCTGAGACTCCCAGGTACACCTTTTACTCTCAGGAACACCTCCGACACTCCAGGTACAGCTCCGACACTCCCAGGTACACCTTTGACACTCCAGGTACACCTCTGACTACTCCCAGGTACACCTCTGATGCTCCCAGGTATTCCTCTGGGACTCCCAGTGCAACCTGACAATCCAGGTACCTCAGACACTCCCAGGTACACCTCAGACACTCCCAGGTGCACCTCTGACGTTCCCAGGTACACCTCTGACACTCCCAGGTACACCTCTTATCTCCCAGGTACACCTCTGACAATCCCAGGTACACCTTCGATACTCCCAGGTACACCTCCGATACTCCCAGGTACACCTGACACTCCCAGGTACACCACTGACACTCCCAGGTAAACCTCCAGACACTTCCAGGTACACCTCTGATACTCCCAGGTATACCTCTGACACTCCCAGGTACACCCCTGATACTCCCAGGTACACCTCAGATACTCCCAGTTACACCTCCACACTTGCTCCAGTTCGTCTCCGCTCTCCCAGTACGTCTCCGCCTCCCAGTTACACTGACACTCCCAGTGCACCCTGACATTCCCAGGTGCACCCCTGACACTCCCAGTTACACCCCTGGCCTCCCGTAACCTCAGGTGCACCCCTGACACTCCCAGGTACACCTCCTCAGACTCCCAGGAACACCTCCGTCTCCCAGGTACACCTCTGACCTCCCAGGTCCTCACCTCCCAGGAACACCTCCGTCTCCCAGGTACACCTCTGACACTTTCAGGTACACCTCCTGGCCTCCCAGGTACTCTTCTGACCTCCCTGGTACACACCTTATACTCCCAGGTACACCAGCCAACCTCCCAGGTACACCTCTGGCACTCCCAGTACACCTCTGACATTCCCGGTACACCTCTGACACTCCCAGGTACACCTCTGACACTCCCAGGTATTCCTCCCACCTCTCAGGTCCGGACACTCCCAGGTACACCTCTCAGACACTCCCATGCACCTCAGACACTCCCAGGTACACCTCCTGACACTCCCAGGTACACCTCTGACACTCCCAGGTACAGCCGCTGACACTCCCAGATACTCCTCTGATGCTCCTGGTACACCCTGACACTCCCAGGTACACCTGGCACTCCCATGTACACCTCAGACACTCACATGTGCACCTTAGACACTCAGGTACACCTCAGACACTCCCAGGTACACCTGACACTCCCAGGTACACCTCTGACACTCCAGGTACACCTCTGATGCTCCCAGGCACACCTCTGACCTGGGTAAACCTCCGATACTCCCAGGTACACCTCTGACACTCCCAGGTACACCTCTGACACTCCCAGGTACATCTCTGACACTCCCAGGTACTCCATTTACACTCCCTGGTACACCCCTGACACTCCCAGGTGCACCTCCGACACTCCCAGGTACACCTCTGACACTCCCAGGTTCTCCACTGACATTCCCTGGTACACCTCTGACACTCCCAGGTACACGTCCAACACTCCCAGATACACCTCTGACAGTACCAGGTGCACCGCTGACACTCCCAGGTACACCGCTGACACTGCCACGTACACCTCAGACACTCCTAGGTACACCTCAGACACTCCAAGGTGCACCTCTGACACTCCCAAGTGCACCTCTGACACTCCCGGGCACACCTCTGACACTCCCAGGTACACCTCAGACACTCCCAGGTACACCGCTGACACTCCCAGGTACACCTCTGACACTCTCAAGTACACCTCTGACACTCCCAGGTACACTTCTTGCTCCCCAGGCACCTCCGACACTCCAGGTACACCTCTCTGACGCCTCCCAGGTGCACCGGTGACACTCCCAGAAACACTGCTGACAGTGCCAGGTACACCTCTGACACTCCATGTACACCTCTGACACTGCTAGGTATTCCTCTGACACTCCCTGGTACATCTCTGACACTCCCAGGTACACCTCTGACACTCCTAGGTGCTCCTCTGTCACTCCCTGATACACGTCTAACACTCCCAGGTACACCGCTGACACTCTCAGGTACACCTCAGACACTGCCAGGTACACCTCAGACACTGCCAGGTACAACTCAGACACTGCCAGGTACACCTCAGACACTCCCAGGTACATCTCAGTCACTCCAAGGTGCACCTCTGACACCCCCAAGTGCATATCTGACTCTCCCAGGTACATCTCTGACACTCCCAGGTACACCTCAGACACTCCCAGGTACACCGCTGACACTCCCAGGTAAACCTTTGACACTCCCAAGTATACGTCTGACACTCCCAGGTACACCTCCGACACTCCCAGGTACATTTTTTACACTCCCTGGTATACCCCTGACACTCCCAGGTACACCTCTGACACTCCCAGGTACACACCAGACACTCCCAGGTACACTTCTCACACTCCCAGGTACACCTCCGTCACTCTCTGGTACACCTCTGACACTCCCAGGTACACCTCTGACACTCCCAGGTACACCTTTGACACTCCCAGGTACACGTTTGACACTCCCAGGTATTCCACTGACATTACCTGGTACACCTCTGACACTCCCAGGTACACGCTGAACTTCAGCAGGTACACCTCCGACACTCCCAGGTACACCTGCGACACTCCCAGGCACACCTCTGGCACTCCCAGGTACACCTCAAACACTCCCAGGTACATCAATGACACTCCCAGGTACACCACTGACACTCCCAGGTACACCTCTGACACTCCCAGGTACACCTCAAATACTCCCAGTCACACCTCCAACACTCCCAGTTACGCCTCCGACACTCCCAGTTACACCCCTGACACTCCCAATTACACGCCAGACACTCCCAGGTGCACCCCTGACACTCCCAGGTACACCTCTGACACTCCCAGGTACACCTCTGACACTCCCAGGTACACCTGTGAAACTCCCAGGTACACCTCTGACGTTCCCAGGTACACCTCTGACACTCCCAGGTACACCTCTGATACTCCCAGGTACACCTCTGACACTCCCAGGTACACTTCTTACACTCCCAGGAACACTTCCGACTCTCCCAGTTACACCTCTGACACTCCCAGGTACACCTTTGAAACTCCCAGGTACACCTCTGACACTCCCAGGTACTCCACTGACATTCCCTGGTACACCCCTGACGCTCCAAGGTACACCTCTGACACTCCCAGGTACACCCCAGACACTCCCAGGTACACTTTTCACACTCCCAGGTACACCTCTGACACTCCTAGGTACTCCTCTGTCACTCCCTGATACACGTCTAACACTCCTAGGTACACCGCTGACACTCCCAGGTACACCGCTGACACTGCAAGGTACAGCTCAGACACTGCCAGGTACACCTCAGACACTGCCAGGTACACCTCAGACACTCCCAGGTACACCTTTGGCCTCCCGATTACCTTGCCAGGTCACACCTCGGACACTTCCATGTACACCTCAGACACTTCCAGGTACATCAGACACTTCAGGTACACCTCAGACACTCCCAGGTACCTCAGACACTCCCAGGTACACCTCTGACACTCCAGGTACACCTCTGACACTCCCAGGTACCTCTGACACTCCCAGTACACTGATGCTCCGGGTACCTCAGATACTCCCAGGTACCTCCGACACTCAGTTACATCCTCAGCACTCCTGGTTACACCCTGATACTCCCGGTTACACCCCTGACACTCCCAGGTGCACCCTGACCTCCCAGTTACACCCCTGACACTCCCAGGTGCACCCCTGACCTCCCAGGTACACCTCTGACACTCCCAGGTACACCTCTGAAACTCCCAGGAACACCTCCGACCTCCCAGGTACATCTCTGACACTCCCAGGTACACCTCACACCTCCCAGGAACACCTCCGATACTCCCAGGTACCTCCTGACACTCCCAGGTACACCTCACACCTCCCAGTTACACCTCTGACACTCCTAGGTACACCTCTGACACTTCCAGGTACACCAATGACACTCCCAGGTACCTCTGGCACTCCGAATCACCTCTGACATTCCGGCACCTCTGACCTCCCAGGTACCTCTGACACTCCCAGGTATTCCTCTGACACTCCCAGGTACACCTTGGACACTCCCAGGTACACCTCCGGACACTCCCCAGGTACCTCGGACACTCCAGGTACACCTCTGACACTCCCAGGTACACCTCGGACACTCCCAGGTACACCTCTGACACTCCCAGGTACCTCTGACACTCCCAGGTACTCCTCTGATACTCCTGGTGCACACCTGACACTCAGGCCTGGCACTCCCAGGTACACCTCTGACCTCCATGTACCTCAGACACTCCCAGGTACACCTCAGACACTCCCAGGTACCTCTCTAACCTCCCAGGTACACCTCTGACACTCCCAGGTACACCTCTGATGCTCCCAGGCACACCTCTGACACTCCCAGGCCAGCCTCCGATACTCCCAGGTACACCTCAGGCACTCCCAGGTACACCTCCGATACTCCCAGGTGCCCTCCGATACTTCCAGGTACACCTCTGACACTCCCAGGTACTCCTCCGTGCTCCAGGTACACCTCAGACACCCAGGTACACCTCAGACACCTCCAGGTACCTCCGATACTCCCAGGTACCTCCGATACTCCCAGGTACCTGTGACCTCCCAGTTGCTCCTCTGACACTCCCTGGTACACACCTGATGCTCCCAGGTACACCAGCCTCCCAGGTACACCTCTGGCACTCCCAGATACCTCCTGACATTCCCAGGTACACCTCTGAGACTCCCAGGTACACCTTTAACACTCTCAGGAACACCTCCGACACTCCCAGGTACAGTTCCGACACTCCCAGGTACACCTTGACACTCCCAGGTACCTCTGACACTCCCAGGTACACCTCTGATACTCCCAGGTATTCCTCTGGGACTCCCAGGTACACCTTTGACAATCCAGGCACACCTCAGACACTCCCAGGTACACCTCAGAACTCCCAGGTGCACCTCTGACGTTCCCAGGTACACCTCTGACACTCCCAGGCCTGACACTCCCAGGTGCACCTCGATACTCCCGGTACCTCCGATGCTCCCAGGTACACCTCTGACCTCCCAGGTACAGTTCTGACACTACCAGGTACACCTCTGACACTGCCAGGTACACCACTCACACTCCCAGATACACATCTGGCACTCCCAGGTACACCTCTGACACTCCCAGGTACACCTCTGACAATCCAAGGTACACCTCAGACACTCCCAGGTACACCTCTGACACTCCCAGGTACACCTCTGATACTCCCAGGTATACCTCTGACCTCCCAGGAACACCTCCGATATTCCCAGGTACACTTGTGACACTCCCAGGTACTCCTCTGACACTCCCTGGTACACACCTGATACTCCCAGGTACACCAGACACCTCCCATTTACACCTCTGGCACTCCCAGATACACCTCTGACATTCCCAGGTACACCTCTGAGACTCCCAGGTACACACCTTCACTCTCAGGAACACCTCCGACACTCCAGGCAAGCTCTGCTCCCGGTGCACCTTTGACACTCCCAGGTACACCTCTGATTCCAGGTATTCCTCCTGGGACTCCCAGGTACACCTTTGACAATCCCAGGTACCCTCAGACACTCCCAGGTACACCTCAGACACTCCCAGGTGCACCTCTGACAGTTCCCAGGTACACCTCTGACACTCCCAGGTACCTCTTATACTCCCAGGTACACCTCTGACAATCCCAGGTACACCTTCGATACTCCCAGGTACACCTCCGATCAGGTACACCTCTGACCTCCAGGTGCCTCAGCACTCCCAGGTAAACCTCAGACACTTCCAGGTACACCTCTGATACTCCCAGGTATACCTCTGACACTCCCAGGTACACCCCTGATACTCCCAGGTACACCTCAGATACTCCCAGTTACACCTCCGACACTCCCAGTTACGTCTCCGACACTCCCAGTTACGTCTCCGACACTCCCAGTTACACCCCTGACACTCCCAGTTACACCCCTGACACTCCCAGGTGCACCCCTGACACTCCCAGGTGCACCCCTTA
>NW_024734281.1:0-11774 GCF_018991925.1 Homarus americanus | reverse complement strand
TCAGAACAAATGACTGCTGCCTCCTGGTGACCATCGCTGGGTCAGAACATATGACGGCTGCTTCCTGGTGACCACCACTGTATCAGGACAAAGGACTGCTGCCTCCTGGTGTCAACCGCTGTATCAGGACAAATGACTGCTGCCTCCTGGTGACCACCACTATATCAGGACAAAGGACTGCTGCCTCCTGGTGACCACAGCTGTGTAATAATAATAATAATAATAATAATAATAATTAACGGTTTATTGAAAGAGCTTGGCAGCCAGAAGGCTGAGAATATACAGTTACATATTTGGGGAATGGGTTACGAATTACAAATTATATACAAGTGACATAAGTGACACAAATAAGACATATAGTAACTTAGATGGGGATCAGCTCAAACTACAGTTCATTTCAACATAGTGACAGTGACTGCTCCTGCTGGTGACCACCGCTGTCAGGACAAATAACTGCTGCCTCTTGGTGACCACCGCTGTATTAGAACAAATGAATGCTGCCTCCTGGTGACCACCGCTGTGTCAGAACAAATGACTGCTGCCTTCTGGTGACCACCGCTGTATCAGGACAAAGGACTGCTGCCTCCTGGTGCCCACCGCTGTATCAGGACAAATGACTGCTGCCTCCTGGTGACCACCGCTGTGTCAGAACATATGACGGCTGCCTCCTGGTGACCACCACTATATCAGGACAAAGGACTGTTGGCTCCTGGTGACAACCACAAGTCAGGACAATGACTACTGCCTCCGTACAACCGCTGTGTCATAACAATTGACTGCTGCCTCCTCGTGACCACCAAGTTATGTCAGAACAAAATGACTGCTGCCTCCTTGGTGACCACTGTCAGAACAAACAAAATGACTGCTGCTTCCTGATGACCACCACTGCTTTCAAGACAAGTGACTGCTGCCTCCTGGTGACCACCACTGTGTCAGAACACATGACTGCTGCCTCCTGGTGACCACCACTGTGTCAGAACAAATGACTGCTGCCTCCTGGTGACCACCACTGTGTCAGAACAAATGACTGCTGCCTCCTGGTGACCACCACTGTGTCAGAACAAATGACTGCTGCCTCCTGGTGACCAATGCTCTCTCAGAACAAATGACTGCTGCCTCCTCGTGACCACCGCTGTGTCAGAACAAATGACTGCTGCCTCCTGGTTACCACCACTGTGGCAGGACAAATGACTGCTGCCTCCTGGTGACCACCACTGTGTCAGTACAAATGACTGCTACCTCCTGGTGACCAACGTTGTGTTAGTACAAATGACTGCTGCCTCCTGGGCCACCACTGTCAGTACAAATGACTGCTACCTCCTGGTGACCAACGTTGTGTCAGTACAAATGACTGATGGCTCCTGGTGACCTCCGCTGTGTCAGGACAAATGACTGCTGCCTCCTGGTGACCACCGCTGTATCAGAACAAATGACTGCTGCCTCCTGGTGACCACCACTGTGCCAGGACAAATGACTGCTACCTCCTGGTGACCACCGCTGTGTCAGTACAAATGACTGATGCCTCCTGGGGACCACCACTGTGTCAGGACAAATGACTGCTGCATCCTGGTGACCACCGCTGTGTTAGGACAAATGACTGATGGCTCCTGGTGACCACCGCTGTGTCAGAACAAATGACTGCTGCCTCCTGGTAACCTTAGCGGTGTCAGAACAAATGACTGCTGCCTCCTGGTGACCACCACTGTGTCAGAACATATGACTGCTGCCTCCTGGTGACCACCACTGTATGAGGACAAAGGATTGCTGCCTCCTGGTCACCATCGCTGTGTCAGACCAAATGACTGCTGCCTCCTGGTAACCACCGCTGCATCAGAACAAATGACTCCTGCCTCCTGGTGACCACCACCGTGTCAGAACAAATGACTGCTGCCTCCTGGTGACCACCGATGTGTCAGTACAAATGACTGCTGCCTCTTCGTGACCACCGCTGTGTCAGAACAAATGACTGCTGCCTCCTCGTGACCACCGCTGTGTCAGAACAAATGACTGCTGCCTCCTGGTGACCACTACTCTCTCAGAACAAATGACTGCTGCCTCTGGTGACCACCGCCAGCCAGAACAAATGACTACTGCCTCCCAGACCAACACCATTGCGTCAGAGCAAATGACTGCTGCCTCCTGGTGACCAACACCACTGGTGAGCAGAACAAAATGAATGAGGCCTCCTGGCATCACCACTGTAAGTCAGGATAAATGACTGCTGCCTCCTCGTGACCACCGCTGTCAGAACAAATGACTACTGCCTCCGGTGACCACCACTGTGTCAGAATAAATGATCAGGGCTCCCTGGTGACCACCACTGTGTCAGGACAAATGACTGCTGCCTCCTGGTGACCACCGCTGTATCAGAACAAATGACTACTGCCTCCTGGTGACCACCACTCTGTCAGTACAAATGACTGCTGCCTCCTCGTGACCACCACTGTGTCAGAACAAATGATTGCTGCCTCCTGGTGACCACCACTGTGTTAGGACAAATGACTACTGCCTCCTGGTGACCACCACTGTGTCAGAACAAATTACTGCTGCCTCCTGGTGACCACCACTGAGTCAGAACAAATGACTGCTGCCTCCTCGTGACCACCGCTGTGTCAGAACAAATGACTGCTGCCTCCTGGTGACCACCACTGTGTCAGAACAAATGACTGCTGCCTCCTCGTAACCACCACTGTGTCAGAACAAATGACTGCTGCCTCCTGGTGACCACCACTGTGTCAGAACAAATGACTGCTTCCTCCTCGTGACCACCGCTGTGTCAGAACAAATAAATGCTACCTCCTGGTGACCACCACTTTGTCAGAACAAATGACTGCTGCCTCCTCGTGAACACCACTGTGTCAGAACAAATGACTGCTGCCTCCTGGTGACCACCACTGTGTCAGAGCAAATGACTGCTGCCTCCTGGTGACCAGCACTGTGTCAGAACAAATGACTGCTTCCTCCTGGTGACCACCACTTTGTCAGGACAAATGATTGCTGCCTCCTGGTGACCACCGCTGTGTCAGAATGTATGACTGCTGCCTCCTGGCGACTACCACTATATCAGGACAAAGGACTGTTGCCTCCTGCTGACCACAGCTGTGTCAGGATAAATGACTGCTCCTCCTGTTGACCACCGCTGTCAGGACAAATAACTGCTGCCTCTTGGTGACCACCACTGTCCAGGACAAATGACTGCTGCATCCTGGTGACCACCGCTGTGTTGAGACAAATGACTGATGGCTCCACCAGTGACCCACACGGCTGTGTCCAGAACAAATGACTGCTGCCTCCTACAGTAACCTTAAGCGGTGTCGAACAAATGACTGCTGCCTCCTGGTGACCACCACTGTGTCCAGAACATATGACTGCTGCCTCCTGGTGACCACCACTGTATGAGGACAAAGTTGCTGCCTCCTGGTCACCATCGCTGTGTCAGACCAAATGACTGCTGCCTCCCTGGTAACCACCGCGCTGCATCAGAGACAAATGGCTCCTGCCTCCTGGTGACCACCACGTGTCAGGGGCAAATGACTGCTGCCTCCTGGTACGATCATCATGGCAGTACAAATGACTGCTGCCTCTTCGTGACCACCGCTGTGTCAGAACACATGACTGCTGCCTCCTCGTGACCACCGCTGTGTCAGAACAAATGACTGCTGCCTCCTGGTGACCACCAATGTTTCAGGACAAATGACTGCTGCCTCCTGGTGACCACCGCTGTGTCAGAACAAATGACTACTGCCTCCTGGTGACCACCACTGTGTCAGAGCAAATGACTGCTGCCTCCTGGTGACCACCACTGTGACAGAACAAATGACTGGTGCCTCCTGGTGACCACCACTGTGTCAGGACAAATGACTGCTGCCTCCTCGTGACCACCGCTGTGTCAGAACAAATGACTACAGCCTCCTGGTGACCACCACTGTGTCAGAAGAAATGACTGCTGCCTCCTGGTTACCACCACTCTATCAGAACAAATGACTGCTGCCTCCTAGTGACCACCACTATATCAGGACAAAGGACTGCTGCCTCCTGGTGACCACAGCTGTGTCAGGACAAATGACTGCTCCTGCTGGTGACCACCGCTGTCAGGACAAATAACTGCTGCCTCTTGGTGACCACCGCTGTATTAGAACAAATGAATGGGGCCTCCTGGTGACCACCGCTGTATCAGGACAAATGACTGCTGCCTCCTGGTGACCACCGCTGTGTCAGAACGTATGACTGCTGCCTCCTGGCGACTTCCACTGTGTCAGAACATATGAATGCTGCCTCCAGGAGACCACCACTGTATCAGGACAAAGGACTGCTGCCTCCTGGTCACCATCGCTGTGTCAGACCAAATGATTGCTGCCTCCCGGTAACCACCACTGTATCAGGACAAAGGACTACTGCCTCCTGGTGACCACCACTGTGTCAGTACAAATGACTGCTGCCTCCTCGAGACCACCGCTGTGTCAGAACAAATGACTGCTGCCTCCTCGTGACCACCGCTGTGTCAGAACAAATGACTGCTGCCTCATCATGACCACCGCTGAGTCAGAACAAATGACTGATGCCTCCTCGTGACCACCGCTGTGTCAGAACAAATGACTGCTGCCTCCTGGTGACCACCACTGTGTCAGAACATAAGACTGCATCCTCCTGGTGACCACCACTTTGTCAGGACAAATGATTGCTGCCTCCTGGTGACCACCACTGTGTCAGAACAAATGACTGCTGCCTCCTGGTAACCACCACTGTGTCAGAACAAATGACTGCTCCCTCCTCGTGACCACCACTGTGTCAGGACAAATGACTGCTGCCTCCTGGTGACCACCACTGTGACAGAACAAATGACTGCTGCCTCCTGGTGACCACCACTGTGTCAGGACAAATGACTGCTGCCTCCTGGTGACCACCACTGTGTCAGGACAAATGACTGCTACCTCCTGGTGACCACCGCTGTGTCAGTACAAATGACTGATGCCTCCTGGGGACCACCGCTGTGTCAGGACAAATGACTGCTGCATCCTGGTGACCATCGCTGTGTTAGGACAAATGACTACTGCCTCCTCGTGACCACCACTGTGTCAGAACAAATGATTGCTGCCTCCTGGTGACCACCACTGTGTCAGGACAAATGACTGCTGCCTCCTGGTGACCACCACTGTGTCAGGACAAATGACTGCTACCTCCTGGTGACCACAGCTGTGTCAGTACAAATGACTGATGCCTCCTGGGGACCACCGCTGTGTCAGGACAAATGACTGCTGCATCCTGGTAACCTTAGCGGTGTCAGAACAAATGACTGCTGCCTCCTGGTGACCACCGCTGTGTCAAAACATATGACTGCTGCCTCCTGGTGACCACCACTGTGTCAGAACAAATGACTGCTGCCTCCTGGTGACCACCACAGTGTCAGAACAAATGACTGCTGCCTCCTGGTGACCACCACTATGTCAGTACAAATGACTGCTGCCTCCTGGTGACCACCACTGTGTCAGAACAAATGACTGCTGCCTCCTGGTGACCACTACTCTCTCAGAACAAATGACTGCTGCCTCCTCGTGACCACCGCTGTGTCAGAACAAATGACTGCTGCTTCCTGGTGACCACCACTGTGGCAGGACAAATGACTGCTGCCTCCTGGTGACCACCACTGTGTCAGCACAAATGACTGCTGCCTCCTGGTGACCACCGCTGTGTCAGGACAAATGACTGCTGCCTCCTCGTGACCACCGCTGTGTCAGAACAAATGACTGCTGCCTCCTCGAGACCACCGCTGTGTCAGAACAAATGACTGCTGCCTCCTGGTGACCACCACTCTTTCAGGACAAATGACTGCTGCCTCCTGGTGACCACCGCTGTGTGAGAACAAATGACTACTGCCTCCTGGTGACCACCACTGTGTCAGAACAAATGACTGCTGCTTCCTGGTGACCACCACTGTGACAGAACAAATGACTGGTGCCTCCTGGTGACCACCGCTGTGTAAGGACAAATGACTGCTGCCTCCTCGTGACCACCGCTGTGTCAGAACGTATGACTGCTGCCTCCTGGCGACTACCACCCGCTGTGTCAGGACAAACTGAAGCTGCTGGCAGCCTGGTGACTGCATCAAGACCAGGCACTTTGGGATCCTGGTGACCACCGCTGTATCAGGACAAGACTGCTGCCTCCTGGTTTCCACCGCTGTATCAGGACAAATGATTGCTGCCTCCTGGTGACCACCGCTGTGCCAGAATGTATGAGTGCTGCCTCCTGGCGACTACCACTATATCAGGACAAAGGACTGCTGCCTCCTGCTGACCACAGTTGTGTCAGGACAAATGACTGCTCCTCCTGGTGACCACCGCTGTCAGGACAAATAACTGCTGCCTCTTGGTGACCACCACTGTCAGGACAAATGACTGCTGCCTCTTGGTGACCACCACTGTGTCAGGACAAATGACTGCTGCCTCTTGGTGACCTCCACTGTGTCAGGTACAAATGACTGCTGCCTCTTGGTGACCACCACTGTGTCAGGACAAATAACTGCTGCCTCCTGGTGACCACCACTGTGTCAGGACAAATGACTGCTGCCTCCTGGTGACCACCACTGTGTCGTGACCAATGACTGCTGCCTCCTGGTGACCACCGCTTTGTCATGACCAATGACTGCTGCCTCCTGGTGACCACCGCTGTGTCAGGACAAATGGCTGCTGCCTCTTGGTGACCACCACTAACTATCCAGGACAAAGGACTGCTGCCTCCTGGGGACCACCGCTGTGTATCAGGACAATGGCTGCTGCCTCCTGGTGACCACCGCTTTGTCAGAACATATGACTGCTGCCCCCTGGGTACCACCACTGTGTCAGGACCAATGACTGCTGCCTCCTGGTGACCACCGCTGTATCAGGACAAATGACTGCTGCCTCCTGGTGACCACCGCTTTGTCAGAACATATAACTACTGCCTCCTGGGTACCACCACTGTGTCAGGACAAATGACTGCTGCCTCTTGGTGACCACCACTGTGTCAGGACAAATGACTGCTGCCTCTTGGTGACCACCACTGTGTCAGAACAAATGACTACTGCCTCCTGGTGACCACCGCTGTCAGAACAATTGACTGGTGCCTCCTGGTGACCCACCCGCTGCTTATCCAGAACATATGACTGCTGCCTCTGGTGACAGCGGCTGTGTCAGACCAAATGACTGCTGCCTCCTGGTGACCACCACTGTGTCAGGACAAATGAATGCTGCCGCCTGGTGACCACCGCTGAGTCAGAACAAATGACTACTGCTTCGTGGTGACCACCACTGTGTCAGAACAAATGACTGGTGCCTCCTGGTGACCATCGCTGTGTCAGCACATATGACGGCTGCTTCCTGGTGACCACCACTGTATCAGGACAAAGGACTGGTGCCTCCTGGTGACCTCCGCTGTGTCAGGACAAATGACTGCTGCCTCCTGGTGACCACCACTATATCAGGACAAAGGACTGCTGCCTCCTGGTGACCAGAGCTGTGTCAGGACAAATGACTGCTCCTGCTGGTGACCACCACTGTCAGGACAAATAACTGCTGCCTCTTGGTGACCACCGCTGTATTAGAACAAATGAATGCTGCCTCCTGGTGACCACGGCTGTATCAGAACAAATGGCTGCTGCCTCTGGTGACCACGGCGCTGTGTCATGACAAATGGCTGCTGCCTCCTGAAGTGACCACCGGCTGTGTCAGAACAAATGACTGCTGCCTCCTGGTGACCACCGCTGTATCAGGACAAAGGACTGCCTCCCTGGTGACCAACGCCGTATCAGGACAAATGAAGTGCTGCCTCCCTGGTGACCACCGCTGTGTCCAGAACATATGACGGCTGCCTCCTGGTGGCTTCCACCACTATATCAGGACAAGAACTGCTGCCTCCTGGCAGCCACCGCTGTGTCAGAACAAATGACGCTGCTGCCTCCTCGTGACCACGCTATGTCAAAACAAATGACTGCTGCCTCCTCGTGACCACCGCTATGTCAGAACAAATGACTGCTGCCTCCTGGTGACCACCACTGTGTCAGAACAAATGACTGCTGCCTCCTGGTGACCACCACTGTGTCAGAACATATGACTACTTCCTCCTGATGACCACCACTTTGTAAGGACAAATGATTGCTGCCTCTGGTGACCACCACTGTGTCAGAAAAAATGACTGCTGCCTCGTGGTGACCACCGCTCTGTCAGGACAAATGACTGCTGCCTCCTCGTGACCACCGCTGTGTCAGAACAAATGACTGCTGCCTCCTCGTGACCACCGATGTGTCAGAGCAAATGACTGCTGCCACCTGGTGACCACCACTGTTTCAGGACAAATGACTGCTGCCTCCTGGTGACCACCGCTGTGTAAGAACAAATGACTACTGCCTCCTGGTGACCACCACTGTGTCAGAACAAATGACTGCTGCCTCCTGGTTACCACCACTATATTAGAACAAATGACTGCTGCCTCCTGGTGACCACCACTATATCAGGACAAAGGACTGCTGCCTCCTGGTGACCACAGCTGTGTCATGACAAATGACTGCTCCTGCTGGTGACCACCGCTGTCAGGACAAATAACTGCTGCCTCTTGGTGACCACCGCTGTAATAGAACAAATGAATGCTGCCTCCTGGTGACCACCGCTGTATCGAACAAATGACTACTGCCTCTTGTGACCACCACTGTTCAGGGACAGTGACTGCTGCCTCCTGGCGACTACCACTATATCAGGACAAATGACTGCTCCTCCTGGTGACCACCGCTATCAGGACAAATAACTGCTGCCTCTTGGTGACCACCACTGTCAGGACAAATGACTGCTGCCTCCTGGTGACCACCACTGTGTCAGGATAAATGACTGCTGCCTCCTGGTGACCGCCGCTGTATCAGAACAAATGACTGGTGCCTCCTGGTGACCACCGCTGTGTCAGAACATATGACTGCTTCCTCCTGGTGACCACCACTGTGACAGAACAAATGACTGGTGCCTCCTGGTGACCACCACTGTGTCAGGACAAATAACTGCTGCCTCTTGGTGACCACCGCTGTATTAGAACAAATGAATGGGGCCTCCTGGTGACCACCGCTGTATCAGGACAAATGACTGCTGCCTCCTGGTGACCACCGCTGTGTCAGAACAAATGACTGCTGCCTCCTGGTGACCACCACTGTGTCAGAACAAATCACTGCTGCCTCCTTGTGACCACCACTGTGTCAGAACAAATGACTACTGCCTCCTGGTGACCACCACTGTGTCAGAACAAATAACTGCTGCCTCCTCGTGAACACCACTGTGTCAAAACAAATGACTGCTGCCTCCTGGTGACCACCACTGTGTCAGGACAAATGACTGCTACCTGCTGGTGACCACCGCTGTGTCAGAACAAATGACTGCTACGTCCTGGTGACCACCGCTGTGTCAGGACAAATGACTGCTGCCTCCTGGTGACCACCACTGTGTCAGGACAAATGATTGCTACCTCCTGGTGACCACCGCTGTATCAGAACAAATGACTGCTGCCTCCTCGTGACCACCGCTGTATCAGAACAAATGACTCCTCCTGGTGACCACCGCTGTATCAGAACAAATGACTACTGCCTCCTGGTGACCACCACTGTATCAGGACAAAGGACTGCTGCCTCCTGGTGACCACCGCTGTATCAGAACAAATGACTGCTGCCTCCTGGCGACTACCACTATATCAGGACAAATAACTGCTACCTCTTGGTGACCACCACTGTCAGGACAAATGACTGCTGCCTCTTGGTGACCACCACTGTGTCAGGACAAATGACTGCTGCCTCTTGGTGACCACCACTGTGTCAGGTACAAATGACTGCTGCCTCTTGGTGACCACCACTGTGTCAGGACAAATGATTGCTGCCTCCTGGTGACCACCAATTGTGTCAGGACAAATGACTGCGCTCCTCCCTGGTGACCATCACTGTGTCGTGACAAATGACTGCTGCCTCCTGGTGACCACCGCTGTGTCAGAACATATGACGGCTGCCTCCTGGTGACAACCACTATATCAGGACAAAGGACTCCTGCCTCCAGGTGACCACCGCTGTGTAAGGACAAATGACTGCTGCCTCCTCGTGACCACCGCTGTGTCAAAACAAATGACTGCTGCCTACTCAAGACCACCGTTGTGTCAGAACAAATGACTGCTGCCTCCTGGTGACCACCACTGTGTCAGAACAAATGACTGCTGCCTCCTGGTGACCACCACTGTGTCAGTACAAATGACTGCTGCCTCCTGGTGACCACCACTGTGTCAGAACAAATGACTGCTGCCTCCTGGTGACCACCGCTGTGTCAGGGCAAATGACTGCTGCCTCCTCGTGACCTCCGCTGTGTCAGAACAAATGACTGCTGCCTCCTCATGACCACCGCTGAGTCAGAACAAATGACTGATGCCTCCTCGTGACCACCGCTGTGTCAGAACAAATGACTGCTGCCTCCTGGTGACCACCACTGTTTCAGGGCAAAATACTGCTGCCTCCTAGTGACCACCGCTGTATCAGAACAAATGACTGCTCCCTCCTGGTGACCGCCGCTGTATCAGAACAAATGACTGCTGCCTCCTCGTGACCACCGCTGTATCAGAACAAATGACTGGTGCCTCCTGGTGACCATCGCTGTGTCAGAACATATGACGGCTGCTTCCTGGTGACCACCACTGTGTCATGACCAATGACTGCTGCCTCCTCGTGACCACCACTGAGTCAGAACAAATAACTGCTGCCTCCTGGTGACCACCACTGTTTCAGGGCAAATGACTGCTCCCTCCTGGTGACCACCGCTGTATGAGAACAAATGACTGCTGCCTCCTGGTGACCGCCGCTGTATCAGAACAAATGACTGCCGCCTCCTTGTGACCACCGCCAGTATCAGAACAAATGATTGCTGCCTCCTCGTGTCCACCGGCCAGGCTCAGAACAAATGACTGCTGCCTCCTGGTGACCACCACTGTATCAGAACAAATGACTGCTGCCTCCTGGTGACCACCGCTGTGTCAGAACAAATGACTGCTGCCTCCTGGTGACCACCACTGTGTCAGAACAAATGACTGCTGCCTCCTGGTGACCACCACTGTGACAGAACAAATGACTGGTGCCTCCTGGTGACCACCATTGTGTCAGGACAATGACTGCTGCCTCCTCATGACCACCGCTGTGTCAGAACAAAGGACTACTGCCTCCTGGTGACCACCACTGTGTCAGAACAAATGACTGCTGCCTCCTGGTGACCACCACTCTATGAGAACAAATGACTGCTGCCTCCTGGTGACCACCACTGTGTCAGGATAAATGACTGCTGCCTCCTCGTGACCACCGCTGTGTTAGAACAAATGACTACTGCCTCCTAGTGACCAACACTGTGTCAGAACAAATGACTGCTGCCTCCTGGTGACCACCACTGTGACAGAACAAATGACTGGTGCCTCCTGGTGACCACCACTGTGTCAGGACAAATGACTGCTGCCTCCTCGTGACCACCGCTGTGTCAGAAGAAATGACTACTGCCTCCTGGTGACCACCACTGTGTCAAAAGAAATGACTGCTGCCTCCTGGTTACCACCACTCTATCAGAACAAATGACTGCTGCCTCCTGGTGACCACCACTATATTAGGACAAAGGACTGCTGCCTCCTGGTGACCACAGCTGTGTCAGGACAAATGACTGCTCCTGCTGGTGACCACCGCTGTCAGGACAAATAACTACTGCCTCTTGGTGACCACCACTGTCAGGGACAAATGACTGCCTCTTGGT
>NW_024734280.1:0-7623 GCF_018991925.1 Homarus americanus | reverse complement strand
GAGGAAAGGGCGGTGTCGTAGGATAAAGGAAGGTGTGACGGCTGAGGGGAGGTGTTGAGGGGTGAGGGGAGATGTGAGGAAAGGGAGGTGTCGTAGGGTAAAGGAAGGTGTGACGGCTGAGGGGAGGTGTTGAGGGGTGAGGGGAGGTGTGTGGAGAGAGGGAGAGAGGTCAGGGTCGAGAAGAGATGTTGAGAGGTGAGGGGAGGGAAAGACCTCAGGCACATGTCAAACAGTAATAATCAACACTCGTCAACACCCACTCGAGGTTTCGCCAGGAGAAGCAACTAACTCCAACAGCTTCGTCTGGCGTAATAAAACACCCGTCACATTATCGACTACCACACCGTCTCCTTTTTTCCTCGAATCGACACAGTTCCACTTAATCGGGATACAAGCCTTACAAGCCATACGGAGACGAGTTGAATAAGCGGAGTGAGTTTTAACAAGCAGTTTTGTCTCTTCCTTTACAAGTGCCAGCTGGAATTCCCAATTAAATGTGTGTGTGTGTGTGTGTGTGTGTGTGTGTGTGTGTGTGTGTGTGTGTGTGTGTGTGTGTGTGTGTGTGTGTGTGTGTGTGTGTGTCGTCCTCCTGCACATCTCATGTGGCATAAACACTCATTATTACACAAACTCGACACTTCCTAGCGTGAACTCGACTAACACCTCCATCCCTCCCACCTCCCTCCTTCCCTTCCTGACTTGTAGAGACTTGCAATAACACCCCCCCCAACCCCCTGCCTCCTCATCTTGCTGGCCTGAGCACCGTCTTCCCCTCCTGCCCTCAAGCAAGTCTCGTCACGTGCAAATGTTTAAGTTGCACTAAGGTGATAAAACCAAAGAGAAAAAGAAGTGGAAGAGGAGAGGAAGAAACAGGGAAAATATATGAAGAAGAAGAAGAAGAAGTCTCGGCCATAGGCATCTAAGGCCAGAAGGGAGAGAGGAGACCCAGACCCAACAAGCCATCTTCAACTCACCAAAGGGGAGGTTGTGACGCCGCCAGCCCTTGACCAAGACAACACCAATTAGTTCCTGAAGGCCTAGCGGGAGTGAACAAACAACTTCTGAGACGCACGGCGATTGATTTCTAAGCTGAGAATCGTAGGGCAATTAATTTCTGAGCTGAGAATCGTAGGGCAATTAATTTTCTAGGCTGAGAATCGTATGGCAATTAATTTCTAAGCTGAGAATCGTATGGCAATTGATTTATAAGCTGAGAATCGTATGGCAATTAATTTATAAGCTGGGATTCGTATGACAATTAATTTCTAAGCTGAGACTCGTATGGCAATTGATTTCGAAGCTGAGAATCGTATGGCAAATGATTTCTAAGCTGAGAATCTTATAGCAATTAATTCTTAACCTGAGACTCGTATGACAATTAATTTCTAAGCTGAGACTTGTATGACAACTTCTAAGCTGGGATTCGCACGTCAATTAATTTCCAAGCTGAGAATCGTACGATAAATAATTTCTAAGTTGAAACTCATACGGCAATTCATTACTAAGCTGGGATTAGCATGACAATTCATTTCTAAGCTGAGACTCGTAGGACAATTCATTTCTAAGCTGAGACTCGTATGACCATCGATTTTTAAGCTGGGACTCTTCTAGCAATAATTTCCGTGCTAGGTTCCGATATACAACACTTAACACCATACAAATTCCTATATACAATGGTGACAACAGCTGTACAGTATAAGCCAGGCAGTTGATCCCAGAGAGAGGGGGGAGAAGAGCGTCCCAACACAATATATCACAGACATTCACGAGTTGTTTACTTTTTTAATACCTGTGAGGGGGGGGGGGGAGGGGAGGGAAGGTGGAGGAGGAGGGGAGGAAGGTGAGGGAGGGAGGTGGAAGGTGAGGGAGGGGGGGGAAGGTGAGGGGAGAGGTAAGCTGGAACCACAATAACATACCGTCCGGAAAAGAGTTAAATGATTTATTTTTTTCTACTTTTTTTTATTCGCTTTTACGTTCGGCATTGGGAGGGCTATGGCAGTCACATTTCACGAGGCCGTGGTTACGAACAGGATGAGGGGATGAGAGAGAGAGAGAGAGAGAGAGAGAGAGAGAGAGAGAGAGAGAGAAAGAGAGAGAGAGAGAGAGAGAGAGAGAGAGAGAGAGAGAGATTCTGTTCACTGATGTCTACCGAGTGCTGACATATCTGTTCTTTCTCTCTACCCCTGTCTGTCTCTCTCTCCTTTCTCTCTGTCTCTCTGTATTTTCTTGTCTCTCTCATTCTCTTTCTCTAATGATTGATTTCATCTTGCAATGGTCTCTCTCTATCTCTTAATATCTCTGTCTTCCTATCTCTACCTATTTCTTCTCTCATTTCACTACACAAAGACACTGGAAAACACATACCACCTTGACTCACCCACCTCCACCCACCCACCCACTCCACCCACCCACCCACCCACACACACACACACACACACACACACACACACACACACACACACACACACACACCCACACACACACACACACACACACACACACACACACACACACACACCCACACATCTATTAATTAGTTGTGTCTCAGTAACAGCTAAACGAGACAGCAGGTAAAGAGACACCGTTGTTATGAATATTTGCTTGTGTGGTTATACAAATTTACTGCGTTTATTCATTTGGCTTTAAAGAAGAGCAACAATTCACGTTTAAGACAATAAAGAATATATCCCCCCTGGTAGAGATATGGTCCCTGGCTTAGAGTGAAAGAGCTTTAGATCAAAGACTGGCAGCTCAGGTGTTCACTAATGTATTTAACTGCTACACACCTGCCCTATTTTTTTTTTTTTTTGAAAGTTGGTGTAAAGTGATAACATTCATTAATTCTCTATTAGTTTTAAGCTTACGACACAACACAGTCCTCCAGTGATGATACAAGTGTTGAAACCTATGACGACGACAACTTTCGATACCAATACTATGAACTGACGACACAACACAGTCCTCCAGTACGACTTTACCCTGTGGTGTAAGATAAAGACAAGCAGTTTCCTTCACTTATAGACCGTTTAGTAATTTGTAAATGTAGTAACAGCCACGCCTACATTACCTCTTCTGACCTCATGATTGGTTACCGTGACAGCACTAATGACAAAGGAAAGTTATTATTATGCCACATCATCTATCTGTCTAAAAGGGTAAAAAAGTGGATTAATGTTTGTTTAAAAGCTTCATATAATCAGTGAGATAAACAGTGATTTTAATAATTCGACATAATGTTGTGTACTGAATGTGTTAGGCTCAAACAACGAATTCATTAACTGAGAGAAATTCCCGGAAAGCAAAATTTCCCAACCACAACGAGTTCTGGATGGTCCCCAAATTCCTCTAACCTAACCTAAACAACATCTATCTGGTGACACTATATCATGAAATTTGTTCACTAACGAGTGTGGCTCCTATACCAATAAAAGGCGAATTTAGTTGAACACTCACACATTCATTCTGGGAGAGCAGCCGTGCCCCTCCTGTCGTCCACATGACTGACAACTGATGCTCAAATGGATTCGAAATATTGGCCACCTGTGGGCGGCTAAATCTAACCAATCACAAACCATACGGAAAATTGTGGGCGTGGCTATTTTTACATTTTGCATCACCCTATGATATAAGATGTACGCTATTGAATTTCCGACACAACAAACCATTATCCGTTCAAACACATCAAAATGTATGAGTTAACGAGACATCAAACTTATGAGAGACACACAAGCAGACAGACGGTATTCAAAAGCAATGGTGAATATACCAAAGGGAAGCTGTCGATATGGAAGCAAGCAGAATGTTGTGTCTTGATATCACACCACAAAGAGAATCGACTGGCATGTTCAATATGAATTTCCTGCCACTGTGAGTCTGGTCGTTTCCTTCCTATACAAGACCATGAAAGAAGTCCTTTGAAAGTCATATCTGTGAAGGTTTAGGACAAGAATATTTTCCTTCGTTGACAAAGACATCATTCTTCATCATTACTCTTATCATTACCATCATCATTCACTTCTTCTCTATCCCATCCTACTAAAGAATCATCTTTTCTCCTCATCTTTCTCTTATCAAACGGGAAAAAAAAATAAATATCACTAAAATTCAACACCAAAGTCAGTTCCAATTGGTCTTTGAGCTCAATAGGTCCACCAGAAGACCAAGAACCCCCCACGCCACCCCCAGCAGGTGTAGCAGAAGCAGGTAGGGTCTGACTGTGGACCACCTTCAGGTTACCATGTTATTGGCCGCCTGTCTGACGTCGGATTCCGGACCAGCCTCAGGAATTCCAGCCGGTCAGGAGGTTGTGGAGTCGTGTTATACAACTGACCGGACATGTGAGCTGCTCCAGGTGTGTGTGTGTGTGTGTGTGTGTGTGTGTGTGTGTGTGTGTGTGTGTGTGTGTGTGTGTGAAATAAACAACACACACACAGACACACACTCGTAATGCCCCAAGCTAAAAATATATCAGATCTCCAGGTCACGAATTCCTCATTTCCGCTAGGTCCCCAGGTCACCAGGTCCACTGGTCACTAAGTCCCCAGGTCACCAGGTCCCCAGATCACCAAGTCCCCAGGTCCGCTAGGTCACCAGGTCCGCAGGTCACCAAGTCCCTGAGTCACCAAGTCACCACAGGTCCCCCAGGTAACCAGGTCCCCATGTCAGGAGGTCCGCTAGGTCACCAAGTCCCTAAGTCACCAAGTCCCCACAGGTCCCCCAGGTCATGTGGCGGTGAGGATCTGAGGCAGCGTGTGGGAAGACTTCTTAATTAATTGGCGACCATCTAGGTCTTCCAGTGGGAGGACTTGGTGAGTCTCCTGGCGATGGTGACAGTGATGGTGACAGTGATGGTGATGATGGTGACAGTGACAGTGATGATGATGATGGGGATGGTGACAGTGATAGTGTTAGTGGTGATGATGATGGTCATGGTGACAGTGATGGTACTGGTGAGTGGTGGTGATAGTGATGATGGTGACAATGATGGTGACTGTAATGTTAAAAGTGATGATAGTGACAGTGATGATGTTGATAATGATAGTAATAAGTGATTGTAAATGGTGATAAGATATAAATGATGATGCTAATAATAGTGACAGTGATAATGGTGATAGTGATAAGAGATCTACACAGCGTTACAACATCTACACAATGTCCACACAACACACACAACACCTGCAAGTAATACCCACCCCGTCAGGCACAGGTAAGTTGTTGTTAATTAAAGGTGTGCCAGGCTTAAGATGGCCCAAGATGGCTCTCCCAAACACTTCACTGACCATCCAAAGCATTTTCTGATACTCCCAAACACACCCTCATACTTCCTTACTCTCCCAAACACCGCCTTACTCCCTCAAACACTCTCTTACTCTCTCAAACACTCCCAAGAAACTCGATCGTCCTCTCCCAAGCAATCCTCTTCCTTCCCACAACATCTCTCTCTCTCTCTCTCTCTCTCTCTCTCTCTCTCTCTCTCTCAACTTGCTGACCCGTTCAAACACTGGCTGTCTCAACCACACACACACTGAAATATCCACCCACCGCTGACATGTTCCGCTAGACACTGATACATTCCTTCAAGCACAGACAATATACATCATATAAATGTTTACATATCGATGACAAAACATATATACCGTATATAAATGTTTATGAAAATTCAAAACAATATACCTAAGAAGTGCAAAAATCATATATTCAGAGACAATATACATATACACTTTATACAGTATATAAAATTATAAACTCAAGACAATATACATACGTGTATATCTTCCCTAATAAACGTATATACAACCAGTTTTAATACTACATAAACCAACAAAATAATGAAAATTAAGCATCTATCATAGAGGAAACTCCTGACTAGTTCTCGGAATAGGAAAATCCTTCGCATGAAAAACACAATTGAAACTGCATAAGCAATGAACGTTATTAGAGACGAATAAATTGCTAGCAACATGAAAGGCAGCCATCATAATCATGTGGGCAGCTTGTTGCAAGGTCATCACCACTACTGCAACATATTAACCTCCCCTGATAATATGATTAACAAGTTATACAATAATTCGAATGAGCTCATGATTATTTTTTAATTATTTCCACTGACAGCCAGCTGAGTGTATGATTACAGGAGATTATTCATTCTTGTCGATAATTATTGTGTGTCTGGTTGATAATTACCTGTGTTTGGGTGATAATTCGTGTCTGGGTGATAATTACCTGTGTTTGGGTGATAATTCGTGTCTGGGTGATAATTACCTGTGTTTGGCTGAAAATTCGTGTGTGTCTGGGTGATAATTACCTGTGTTTGGGTGATAATTCGTGTCTGGGTGATAATTACTAAGTATCCTGGTGATAATTTCTGTGGTGTCTGAATCTAATTATTATTTTGTTCATAATTACGAACATCCAAGTACTGCACCTATTTAATAATTATGGATTTCAAATTGGCCTCAAAAGATATAAATCAAAAGTCAGTTTCAAGTCCTCTCTCCTGCCAACCACACACTCTGCTGTTGAGGGTCACCAGTGTGTGTGTGTGTGTACAATAATAATAATAATAATTAACGGTTTATTGAAAAAACTCTGCAGCCCGAAGGCTGAAAATATACATTGGACATAAATGACTTATTGCATACATTGGTGGTTTAACAAAAGCCTTCATTAGAGAAAGGTGAAGGAACATACAGTGAACATACAGATTAATGTTTACACACGTAGATCATGTGAGCTGAGGTGTTGAACAGCAGACACGTAGTGTAGTAACTCCCTCACAGATGGCGTTAGGAAGGACCTCACGTGAAGTAGAAGTTCCCTCACAGATGGTGTTATGAAGGACCTCACGTGGTGTAGTAATTCCCTCACAGATGGTGTTATAAGGGGCCTGACGTGGTGTAGTAATTCCATCTCAGATGGTTTTATGAGGGGCCTCACGTGGTGTAGTAATTCCCTCACAGATGGTAAGCAGGAGGGGCCTTACGTGGTGTAGTAATTCTCACAGATGCAGGCAGGAGGGGCCTCACGTGGTGTAGTAATTCCCTCACAGATGGTGTTATGAGGGGCCTCACGTGGTGTAGTAATTCCCTCACAGATGGTGTTATGAGGGACCTCACGTGGTGTAGTAATTTCCTCAGAGATGGTGTTATGAGGGGCCTCACATGGTGTAGTAACTCCTTCACATATGGTGTTATGAGGGGCCTCACGTGGTGTAGTAATTCCCTCACAGATGGTGTTATATGAGTGAGGTGTGGTTCCAGGCCTTCCTATCGTAGACGGATTAACACATCGCTGGTTGTTGGGTCTCACGGGCCGTTATCACTGGGTACGTGGGACCTCACTGTGTGAAGGTCAACTTGGGTACCACTGTTACTGTTGAGTTGTTCTCACTGACTTAAGCACTGTTCACCACTGTTCACCTCTGTTTAACACTGGTTCCATTCCTTTCCTAAATGAAATAATAACTTCTGGCGAGAACATGTTGATATTCCGGTGGGGAGGAGGGTTCAGGGGAGGGAGTTGGTTTGGGCCAACATAACAGTTGACCTGGCTGCTCCGAGAGGAGTGCCAGGTACGTCTTGACCCTTCGGTGGTCAAGGATGTGTGTGTGTGTGTGTGTGTGTG
>NW_024734279.1:0-4396 GCF_018991925.1 Homarus americanus | reverse complement strand
GAGGGCCGGGCACCCCTTCAGCACCATGACCCAGGGTGTTAGGGCCGGGCTCGATTTCAGTGCCAAGAATCGGGGTGTGAGGGTCGGGCACCCCATCAGCATCATGACCCGGGGTGTGAGGGCCGGGAACCGCTTCAGCCCCATGATCCGGGGTGTGAGGGCTGGGCACCCCTTTAATGACATGACCCGGAGTGTGAGGGCCAGGCACCCCTTCACTGCCATGACCCGGGGTGTGAGGGCCGGGCACCCCTCCGACACCATGAACCGGGGTTTGAGGGCCGGGCACCCTTTCAGTGCCATGAATCGGGGTGTAAAAGCCAGGCACCCCTTCAGCACCATGACCCGGAGTGTGAGGGACAGGCACCCCTTCAGTGCCATGACCCTGGGTGTGACGGCCGGGCACCCCTCCAGCACCATGACCCGGGGTGTGAGGGCCGGGAATCGCTTCAACCCCATGACCCATGGTGTGAGGGCCGGGCACCTCTTCAGTGCCATGACCCGGGGTGTGAGGCTCGGGCACCCCTTCAGTGTCATAAACTGGAGTGTGAGGGCCGGGCACGCTTTCAGTGCCATGAAACGGGGTGTGAGGGCCGGGCACCCCTGCAGTGCTGCAAAACGGGGTGTGAGGGCCGGGCACCCCTTCACATGACCAGGGGTGTGAGGGTCAGGCACCCCTTCAGTGAAATGAATCGGGGTGTGAGGGCCGGGCACCCCTTCAGCACCATGACCCAGAGTGTTAGGGTCAGAACCCCTTCTAGTGACATGACCTGGGGGGAGGGGAAGGCACCTCACTGCTGCAAACGGGGCAGGCCCGGGCACCCCTGACAGAGCTATGAACCGGGGTGTGAGGGCCGGGCACCTATTCAGTGCCATGACCCGGGGTGTGAGGGCCGGACACCCTTTCAGTGCCATGAATCGGGGTGTGATGGCCGGGCACCCCATCAGCTCCATGACCCGTGGTGTGAGGACCGGGAACAGCTTCAACCCCATGACCCCTGGTGTGATGGCCGGGCACCCATTCAGTGACATGACCCGGTGTGTGAAGGCCGGGCACCCCTCCAGCACCATGACCCGGAGTGTGAGGTCCGGGCACCCCTTCATTGTCATGAACTGGGGTGTGACGGCCGGGCACCCTTTCAGTGCTAAAAACCGGGGTGTGAGGGCCAAGCACCCCTTCACATGATCCGGGGTGTAAGGGCCGGGCACCCAATTACCACCATGACCCGGGGTGTGAGGGCGGGGAACCCCTTCAATGACATGACCTGGGGTGTGAGGGCCGGGCACCCCTCCAGCACCGTGACCCCGGGTGTGAGGGCCGGGAACCGCTTCAACCCCATGACCCGTGGGGTGAGGGCCGGCCAACCCTTTAGGTCCATGACCCGGGGTGTGAGGGCCGTGCACCCCTTCAGTGCCATGTCCCGGGATGAGGCTGGCACTCTTAATTGCCGTGAAACGGGGTGTGAGGCCCCTGCACCCCGACAGAGCTATGAACCGGGGTGTGAGGGCCGGGCACCTATTCAGTGCCATGACCCGGCGTGTGAGGGCCGGGCACCCTTTCAGTGCCATGAATCGGGGTGTGATGGCCGGGCACCCCATAAGCTCCATGACCCGTGGTGTGAGGACCGGGAACAGCTTCAACCCCATGACCCAGGGTGTGATGGCCGGGCACCCATTCAGTGACATGACCCGGGGTGTGAAGGCCGGGCACCCCTCCAGCACCATGACCCGGAGTGTGAGGTCCGGGCACCCCTTCATTGTCATGAACTGGGGTGTGACGGCTGGGCACCCTTTCAGTGCTATGAACCGGGGTGTGAGGGCCAAGCACCCCTTCACATGATCCGGGGTGTAAGGGCCGGGCACCCAATTACCACCATGACCCGGGGTGTGAGGGCGGGGAACCCCTTCAGTGACATGACCTGGGGTGTGAGGGCCGGGCACCCCTTTAGTGACATGACTCGGGGTGTGAGGGCCGGGCACCCCTCCAGCACCGTGACCCCGGGTGTGAGGGCCGGGCACCGCTTCAACCCCATGACCCGTGGGGTGAGGGCCGGCCAACCCTTTAGGTCCATGACCCGGGGTGTGAGGGCCGTGCACCCCTTCAGTGCCATGACCCGGGTTGTGAAGGCCGGGCACCCATTCAGTGTCATGAACCGGGGTGTGAGGGCCGGGCACACCTTCAGAGAAATGAATCGGGGTGTGAGGGCCGGGCACCCCTTCAGCACCATGACCCAGAGCGTTACGGCAGGGCTCGAATTCAGTGCCAAGAATCGGAGTGTGAGGGCTGGGCATCCCTTCAGTGCCATGACCCGGGGTGTGAGGGCTTCACCCCTTCAGTGCCATGACCCGGGGTGTGAGGGTTGCCTCTTCAGTGTGACATGACGGGGTGAGGCCGGGCACCCTTTCAGTGACACATGACCTGGGTGAGGCTGGCACCTCCAGCACCATGACCCGGGGTGTGAGGGCCGGGAACCGTTTCAACCCCATGACCCGTGGTGTGAGGGCTGGGCACCCCTTTAGGTCCATGACCCGGGGTGTGAGGGCCGTGCACCACTTCAGTGCCATGACCCGGGCTGTGAGGGCCGGGCACCCCTTCAGTGTCATGAACCGGGGTGTGAGGGCCCGGCACCCTTTCAGTGCCATGAAACGGGGTGTGAGATCCGGGCACCCCTACAGTGCTGCGAACCGGGGTGTGAGGGTCGGGCACCCCTTCACATGACCCGGGGAGTGAGGGTCCGGCACCACTTCAGTGAAATGAATCGGGGGGTGAGGGCCGGGCACCTTCACATAACACGGGGAGGCCGGGCACCTTTCAGTGCCATGACCTGTATGAGGCCGGGCTTGATTTCATTGTTATGAATCGGGGTGTGAGGGCTGGCAATCTCCAGCACCATGACCCGGGCAGTGAGGCTGGCACCCCATCAGCACCATGACCCGGGGTGTGAGGACCGTGCAGCCCTTCAGTACCATGACCTGGGGTGTGAGGGCTAGGCACCCCTTTAGTGCCATGATCCGGAGTGTGACAGCTGGGGACCCCTTCAGTGACATGACACGGGGTATGAGGGCCGGGAACCCTTTCAGTGACATGACCCGGGGTGTGAGGGCCGGGCACGCCTCCAGCACCATGACCCGGGGTTTGAGGGCCGGGCACACCTCTCAGTGCTATGACCCGGGGTGTGAGGGCCGGGCACCCCTTCAGCACCATGACCCAGGGTGTTAGGGCCGGGCTCGATTTCAGTGCCAAGAATCGGGGTGTGAGGGTCGGGCACCCCATCAGCATCATGACCCGGGGTGTGAGGGCAGGGAACCGCTTCAGCCCCATGATCCGGGGTGTGAGGGCCGGGCACCCCTTTAATGACATGAACCGGGGTGTGAGGGCCAGGCACCCCTTCACTGCCATGACCCTGGGTGTGAGGGCCGTTCACCCTTCCGACACCATGACCCTGGGTTTGAGGGCCGGGCACCCTTTCAGTGCCATGAATCGGGGTGTAAAAGCCAGGCACCCCTTCAGCACCATGACCCGGAGTGTGAGGGACAGGCACCCCTTCAGTGCCATGACCCGGGGTGTGACGGCCGGGCACCCCTCCAGCACCATGACCCGGGGTGTGAGGGCCGGGAACCGCTTCAACCCCATGACCCATTGTGTGAGGGCCGGGCACCTCTTCAGTGCCATGACCCGGGGTGTGAGGGTCGGGCACCCCTTCAGTGTCATAAACCGGAGTGTGAGGGCCAGGCACCCTTTCAGTGCCATGAAACGGGGTGTGAGGGCCGGGCACCCCTACAGTGCTGCAAACCGGGGTGTGAGGGCCGGGCACCCCTTCACATGACCCGGGGTGTGAGGGACAGGCACCCCTTCAGTGAAATGAATCGGGGTGTGAGGGCCGGGCACCCCTTCAGCACCATGACCTGGGTGTGAGGGCTGTGAACCCCTTCAGTGACATGACCCGGGGTGTGGGGAGGGCCGGCACCCTTAATTGCCGTGAAATGGGTGGGGAGGCCCGGGCACCCTGGACAGAGCTTATGGCGAACTGGGTGTGGAAGGCCGGCACCTATTCAGTGCCAAGGACCTGGGGTGGAGGGCCGGACACCCTTTCAGTGCCATGAATCCGGGTGTGATGGCCGGGCACCCCATCAGCTCCATGACCTGTGGTGTGAGGACCGGGAACAGCTTCAACCCCATGACCCCTGGTGTGATGGCCGGGCACCCATTCAGTGACATGACCCGGTGTGTGAAGGCCGGGCACCCCTCCAGCACCATGACCCGGAGTGTGAGGTCCGGGCACCCCTTCATTGTCATGAACTGGGGTGTGACGGCCGGGCACCCTTTCAGTGCTAAAAACCGGGGTGTGAGGGCCAAGCACCCCTTCACATGATCCGGGGTGTAAGGGCCGGGCACCCA
>NW_024734278.1:95000-101986 GCF_018991925.1 Homarus americanus | reverse complement strand
TGAAGACGGACCGGGGCTTATGCGGTCTGTTGGTGTATGTGGTCTGTTTATGTTATATGGTTTGTCTTTCAAGTAGCACCGTTAATCTTATTAGCAGTAACCAGTGTGCAAAGTAGCTCATGGTAGAACGTTTTATTGGTGCATAGATGGGTGCATAGAATGGATCAACATGGTAGACACATGGTGCAAATGGCAGGGCATGGGCCCTCCACCACAGCCAGTCACACACCACTGGTAATACAGTAACACCATTTATATGCCACATCACAACCCACCATAACACATGACATAACACTATACCACCATACACCGCACCTCAACACAGTTGGCTCCCTCTTCCCCTCCCCCACACATTCACTTGCTGGCTGTGAACTTACTCAAGACCCTTCCCTGAAATAGATCTCTCTCTCCCCTCCCCTTCCTTCCCTACAGCTCTACCTCACCTCCTCCTCCCCCCTTCTCAGCAGCCTGCTCTTAGCGGTTCCACTTGACAGACAGGCACTGGGCAGCAGTAGATGGCTGCAGTCAAGTGGGGTTATAAGGTATAGGTGTGAGGGGGGTGGAGAAAATGAAGAGGGGAAGGGAGAAGAGATGAGAGAAGAGGTGAGAGAAGGAGAGAGAGAGAGAAGAGAGAGAGAGAAGAGAGAGAGAGAGAGAGAGAATGAAAGATAAGGTTAAATATTTTTCTAAACATCATAATAAAAAAAAAAAATGACCAAACCTCATGATAAATATTCCACAAAACAACAAGAACAACCCATGTGATCATAGTTTGGGAGGGAGGGGCGGGGTGATGGAGGGAGGAGGGGCGGGGAGGGAGGGGGAGGAGGAGGGGGCAGGAGGGGTCATACACACAGCAATTAGAGAGACATTGTGGTCCAGTCAGTTAAAAATGAGACTGTTGTGTTGGGTCATAATAGTTGATAACTCACCAGCCTTATAAATCTACTGGCAGGGAGAGGGAAGGAGAGGGAGAAGGATGGAAGGAGGCTGGTAGGAGGGAGGTAGGGAGAGAAGGATGGAGGGAGGCTGGCAGGAGGGGAAGGAGGTAGGGAGGAGAAGGATGGAGGGAGGCTGGTAGGAGGTAGAGAAGGAGAGAGGGAAGGAAGGGGTAGGGGAGAGAAGGATGGAGGGAGGCTGGCGGAGGGAAGGAGGTAGGGAGAGAAGGATGGAGGGAGGCTGGCAGGGGAGGTAGAGAAGGAGAGAGGAAGGAAGGGAGGTGGGGAGAGAAGGATGGAGGGAGGCTGGGAAGGGAGGGAAGGAGGTAGGGAGAGAAGGGATGGAGGAGGCTGGCAGGAGGTAGAGAAGGAGAGAGGAAGAAGGGAGGTAGGGGAGAAGGATGGAGGGAGGCTGTAGGGAGGGAAGGAGAGAGGGAGGTAGGGAGAGAAGGATGGAGGGGACTGAGAGGGAGAGAGAGAGAGGTAGGGGAGAGAAGGATGGAGGGAGGCTGGTAGGGAGGGTAGAGAAGGAGAGAGGGAAGGAAAGGAGGTAGGGGAGAGAAGGATGGAGGGGAGGCTGGCAGGAGGGAAGGAGAGAAGGATGGAGGAGGAAGGAGAGGAAGGAGGGAGGTAGGAGAGAAGGATGGAGGGAGGCTGGCAGGGGAGGGAAGGGGAGAGAGGGAGGGAGGTAGGGAGGTAGAGAAGGAGAGAGGGAAGGAAGGGAGGGGAGAGAAGGATGGAGGGGAGGCTGACAGGGAGGGGAAGGAGAGGAAGGAAGGGAGGTAGGGAGAAGGATGAGGGAGGCTGGCAGGGAGGGAAGGACAGAGGAAGGGAGGGAGGTAGGGAGAGAAGGGATGGAAGGAGGCTGGTAGGGGAGGTAGAGAAGGAGAGAGGAAGGAAGGAGGTAGGGAGAAGGGATGGAGGGAGGCTGGCAGGAGGGAATGAGAGGAGGAAGGGAGGGAGGGAAGGATGGAGGAGGGGAAGGAGGAGAGGAGGAAGGAGTAGGGAAAGAAGGATGGAAGGAGGCTGTAGGGGAGGAAGGAGAGAGGAAGGAGGGAGGGAAGGAGAGGAGGATGGAGGGTGGCTGGTAGGGAGGTAAAAGTGAGGGAGGGTAAGGATAGTAATATACGTAGTGTGGGGGACCAGACCGAGTTGGCGAGTACCGAGTTGGCGAGTACCGAGTTGACGAGTACCGAGTTGGCGAGTACCGAATTGACGAGTACCGAGTTGACGAGTACCGAGTTGGCAGGAGTACCGAGTTGGCGAGTACCGAATTGACGAGTACCGAGTTGGCGAGTACCGAGTTGACGAGTACCGAGTTGGCGAGTACCGAGTTGGCGAGTACCGAATTGACGAGTACCGAGTCACCAGCCGAGTTAGATGACCTATACTGTTATAACGCTCTGGGTCCTACTGCCGTGTTATGTGAGCATTTGTTTATTTACTCCATGTATTTTACACGTGTTAGGACAGGTGTCTTAGGGAAGGTAGACAGGTGTTTATGGGGAGGTGTGTATGTGTGTGTGTGTATGTGTGTGTGTGTGTGTGTGTGTGTGTGTGTGTGTGTATAAAATTTGTGTTCAGACTATTATAAGATCGACAGTATAGGAAGAAGGTGGGCGTATGTTCGTCTGACACATGCATAGGTAAATGTCTGGCGATGGTAAGTGCTCGTAGTGGCGATGTTTTCATGGTAGGGATATAGGTACAGTCTTGAGAGAACACAGACACACACACACACACGAGGCTGCTCTATGTAATGGTTGTTTAATCTCACTAATGACCTCGTTAATCTGACAATATCATTTAGCATTGTATGTTCACGTTGTCTTTGATGTGTTTTAAATAATTATTGTTAACATTACGATTCTAATTTAGTTTTGTAGTGTAGTTATTTTTAATTATAATGTGTGTGTGTGTGTGTGTGTGTGTGTGTGTGTGTGTGTGTGTGTGTGTGTGTGTGTGTGTGTGTGTTTGTGTGTGTGTGTGTTAAAGAGAGAGAGGGGAGGGAGGATGTTTGTGCGGCTAAGAGAGAGAGAGGGGCTAGGCTGGTGGTAGGCAGGTGACCTGTTCATTATGGTGTGAGGTGTAGCGCAGGTGACCACGCTCCTGGTCAACACCTGAGCTGGAGGGAGGAGGCCACTACTCCCCTCCTCCACTACCCTCCCTCTGGTGTTCCTCCTTCGCTACCCTCCTTTCTCCCTCCTCCTTTCTACTACCCTTCCTTTACCCTTCTCTCTCCCTCCCTTCCTTCACTACAATAACAATAACGACAACAATAATAATAATGATAATAATATATAATAATAATAAATATCACCTAAATTACACTGAGACTTTACCTTAATTAATCTATATCTCCCTTAATTACAGGTAAGATCCAGATTCACATAGTTAGTTTGGCAAGTTAAAGTTTCCTCGTAAGTGAAGGTAAGACAGCTGATCCTACACGCAGGTAACACGCAGGTGAGAGGACCACTGATTGCCTCACCTGGGGTATTTACCTGTTCCTTCCTGTGGGATAATTCTTGAAGGGATTATACGAGTCTGCCCATTACCTGTCCAGTCTTTTCATCAAGTACTGGACGAGTGACTCTTACTGTAACTGTCATCATCATCATCATCACCATCATCATCATCATCATCATCATCACCATCATCATCATCATCATCATCATCATCACCATCATCACTATCATCAGTACCACTACCGCCGTCATCATCAGCACTATCACCACTGCTAACACCATCGCTACCACTAAGTTTGTAGTAGTAGTAGCAATAGTAGTAGTAGTAGTAGTAGTAGTAGTAGTAGTAGTAGTAGTAGTAGTAGTAGTAGTAGTAGAGAGAGACAAATGGTTTCAGTCTTAAACAAGAATTTACAGATGCCATTGCTCTAAGGTACGGTCGGCCAGTAGAAGGTTTGCCTCTCCCAATGCGTGTGTGGCTCTTCCTATGACGTCGATCACGCCATGGTGTGCAAGAAGGGGGGCTTCATATGCATGAGGCATGACGAGTGTAAGGATCTCACAGCAAATATGTTGAAGGGAAATCTGCCGTGACGTCATGGTAGAACTGACCCTCCTTCCACTGGATGGTGAGATCTTCCAACAGGACTCTCAAACACATCTAACGAAGCCCGTGTGGACGTCAGTGCCGAGGATTCTGGACGCGGGACAGCGAGCCTTCGACATCAGGATTTTTGATCCCATGGCCGCATGTCACCGTAACTTAGCTCGATGCTGCACAGGAGGAACGAACGATCAAGGCAGCTTCACTCCTCTGGTGTCACAACCCTGTGGATGGGACCAAGTGCAAGATGTTTTACGCCAGACTCGCGGAGTTGATCTCCGAACAGAAGCAGCAGCCCAGAAGTTATGTTACAGCCTGGATGAGATGTCGACTGTCTTTCTCTCCTTCGGTCGACTTTGCTCTGCCTCAGAACGAGAGCTTTGCCCCAGCTCCGACAACTGCTGCAGATATTGACTATGAGGCTACAGTCACTGAATGCCGCATAGGATCTGCGGCTCAACTAACCCAACACAGATAGGATAGCTACTTATGTATTAGGATATTTAATATTAAGGTAATGAAATGGCGGCGAAGGTGTGGCTATTGGGGGAGGATGGAGGCCACGATAAAAACAACAAATAATTAAATAATTTTAAGTAATAGTAGTAGCCATTAACGACCATAGCAACAAGTAGTAAATAACAAGGCCCCCCCACCCTCCCCCACCTGTCATCCCTTTAACAAAATCTGAATTAAAAATAAAAATAATAATATTAATAATAAATGATAATAAATAAACAACAATACAGTTAAGTCATTATTATTATGTTCAAATTTTACCCGAACAAGAAGACTCTCTACCTTCCTTACAACCCATATCCTCCGGGTACAGAGGCAGCCAGGAGACGGAATAGGTGTGGGGGAGGAGGTGGGTGGGAGGGAAAGAGTGGGGAGGGAAGGTGAGTGGGGGGAGAAAGGTGGTTTGGGGGAAGGTGAGTGGGGGAGGAAAGGTGGTTGGTGGGAAGGAAGGAGGTGAGGGAAGGTGAGTGGGGGAAAAGGTGGTTTGGAGGAAGGTAGTGGGGGAGGAAAGGTGGTTTGGTGGGAAGGAAGGTGAGGGGAGGGAAGGTGAGTGGGGAGAAAAGGTGGTTTGGAGGGAAGGTGAGTGAGTGGAAGGGGAAGGAAGGGGTGGTGAGATGGGAAGGAAGTGGAGGTGTATAATAATTGTTGTATTAGTGACAGTGATGGTAGTGTTATGTCCACTACACAATAGTGGTCTATTATCAATACACACACACACACACACACACACACACACACACACACACACACACACACACACACACACACACTTTTACCCACCTTCTGACTGACACACAGACACGCCCATCACTGCTGCCCACAGTCATACACACGCCCACTACTGAGTTCATACACACATAAGTGCTATTGATTGTGTCATTATAGAGAGAGAGAGAGAGAGAGAGAGAGAGAGAGACCAACCGAAAATAGAGAGACAAATATATTATAAATTGATAAAGAGCAGAGAAGAAAAAGATACAAACTAACATAGAAAAGATAGATGGATAGAAACGATAGAAGAGAGAGAGATAGAAAGAGGAGGGGGAGCAATTAACCAATCTCACTCACTAATCATCACCAGTCATGCACCATCTCCAGGCCGAGGGAAGAGAGAGAGGAAAATGGTGGAGAAGAGGAGAGAGGGATGGATGAGGGAGAGGAATGGAGGGGGAAAAAGGAAATGGTGGAAATATATAATAGACACAGGTAATGGGGGAAGGGAGAGAGGGAGGAGAAGAGGGGAAGGAGAGAGGGAGGAGAAGAGGGGAGAGGGAGGAGAAGAGGGAAGGGAGAGAGGGAGGAGAAGGGGAGAGAGGGAGGAGAAGAGGGAAGGGAACACATAATTAGGAATGGCTCTTCAATATATTCTTTCACCTTCCATCTTTCTCCTTGTCATCCTTACCTCCCTTCCTTCATCCTGTGTGTGTGTGTGTGTGTGTGTGTGTGTGTGTGTGTCCCCCCACACACATCATTACACAGCCCTCGGTGTCAAAGTTCACGCCTCAACACTGCAGGACGGTGTCATCCCCTGCCCACGGCTGAGCTCACGCCACAGGGGGGGGAGGAGTAAGAGGGAGGGGGAGGGAGGGTGAGGGGGAAGCAGGCATGGAAAAATCTTGTTATAGATTATACAATAACGTAATAGTGTTGGTACCTTTGTTGGTGTGCGTGTGTGTGTACCTGTGAGTGTGCGTGTGAACCTGTGGAGTGCACGAGTGTATTTGTGCTTTATCTGGTCAGTGCATGTGTGTGTGCGTGTATGTGTGTGTGTGTGTGTATGGTGTGTGTGTGTTTTGATTTTTTTATTTGCCGCTTACAGTGGCTACTTTTTATTGTGCACTCACACTCATCCTGTGAGCGGTAGTGCACAAGGATTACAGAGTAGAGTTTACAAACAGTAATAATTAACCCCGTTGTCAGGATATTATGGCACTGAAAGTTGCATACATTTACATTATTTGTTTAGTTCTATACATAAAGGGTAACTTATTCACAAATGTGAGTACAGGCGTGTGAGGCAGTATGTCTGGCCTCACACTTGTTGTCTCACATGAGAAGTATTCAAGCATATTGTGTATTGGGTTCTGTACATGAGAACTGATATAGTTACTAAGTGCAAAAAGTGGATACACTTAATATGTCGGCTATCTTGCCATTAGAGATGAAGTTGTTGTATTTCACACACAGTGTGCTTTGGACCTGTCCCTAAAGGTTCTATCTTCACACAGTCGAAGACGAGTTTATGTGTGGCCATATGTATGGCCACACACTTTACATTTAGTTTGTTTACATCTGCTTAAGGAACATACTGCCAAAGGTACTTATATCCTAACCTTTATTCTAGCGGTTACAACATCTTGTGATCTAGTGACCTTGTTACTTGCTCCATATACATGTTTCACTTGATACATCTCATCATGGTAAATATGGATCGACTAGTGCCTGTTTGCACTAGTC
>NW_024734278.1:77500-87500 GCF_018991925.1 Homarus americanus | reverse complement strand
GTGTTGCGATGTTGCGGATACGTGCTGGTGATATGTGTTGGGTGATATGTGTTGGTGATACGTGTTGGTGATACGTGTTGGTGATACGTGCTGGTGATATGTGTTGGTGATACGTGTTGGGATATGTGTTGGTGATATGTGCTTGTGATATGTGTTGGTGATGTTGGTTATGTGTGGTGATACGTTGGTGATACGTGCTGGTGATATGTGCTGGTGATACGTGTTGGTGATACGTGTTGGTGATATGTGTTGGTGATATGTGTTGGTGATATGTGTTGGGGATATGTGTTGGGATATGTGTTGGTGATATGTGTTGGTGATATGTGTTGGTGATACGTGTTGGTGATACGTGTTGGTGATATGTGTTGGTGATATGTGTTGGTGATATGTGTTGGTGATATGTGTTGGTGATATGTGTTGGTGATATGTGTTGGTGGATATGTGCTGTGATATGTGCTGGTGATACGTGTTGGTGATATGTGTTGGTGATACGTGTTGGTGATATGTGTTGGTGATATGTGTTGGTGATAAGTGCTGGTGATACGTGTTGGTGATACGTGTTGGTGATATGTGTTGGTGATACGTGTTGTGATATGTGTTGGTGATACGTGTTGGTGATATGTGTTGGTGATATGTGTTGGTGATATGTGTTGCGGATATGTGTTGCGATATGTGTTGCGATACGTGTTGGTGATACGTGTTGGTGATACGTTTTGGATACGTGCTGGTGATACGTGTTGCGATACGTGTTGCGATATGCTGGTGATATGTGCTGGTGGATATGTGCTGGTGATACGTGCTGCGATACATGCGTTGGTGATATGTGTTGGTGATTGTGTTGCGATATGTGCTGGTGGATATGTGTTGGTGATACGTGTTGGTGATATGTGTTGCGATATGTGCTGGTGATATGTGTTGTGATATGTGCTGGTGATATGTGTTGGTGATATGTGTTGGTGATATGTGTTGGTTTGTGTTGGATAGGTTGGTGATACGTGTTTGATACGTGTTGGTGATGCTGTGATACGTGTTGGTGATGTGTTGGTGATATGTTTGATATGTGTTGGTGATATGTGTTGGTGATACGTGTTGGTGATGTGTTGGTGATACGTGTTGGTGATAGTGTGTTGGTGATATGTACGTGTTGGTTATATGTGTTGGTGATATGTGTTGGTGATACGTGTTGGGATACGTGTTGGTGATACGTGTTGGTGATACGTGTTGGTGATACGTGTTGGTGATATGTGTTGGTGATATGTTGGTGATATGTGTTGGATGTGTTTGATATGTGTTGCGATATGTGTTGGGATACGTGTTGGTGATACGTGTTTGATACGTGTTGTGATACGTGTTGGTGATACGTGTTGGTGATATGTGTTGCGATATGTGTTGGTGATACGTGTTGGTGATACGTGTTGGTGATACGTGTTGGTGATGTGTTGTTTGGTGATGTGTATTTGGTGATGTGTGTTGGTGATATGTGTTGGTGATATGTGTTGGTGATGTGTTTGGTGATATGTGTTGGTGATGTGTGTTGGTGATATGTGTTGGTGATACGTGTTGGTGATACGTGTTGGTGATACGTGTTGGTATGTTGGTATGTGTTGGTGATGTGTTGGTGATACGTGTTGGTGATACGTGTTGGTGATGTGTTGGTGATGTGTGTTGGTGATGTGTGTTGGTGATATGTGTTGGTGATACGTGTTGGTGATACGTGTTGGTGTGATACGTGTTGGTGATACGTGTTGGTGATATGTGTTGGTGATATGTGTTGGTGATATGTGTTGGTGATACGTGTTGGTGATACGTGTTGGTGATACGTGTTGGTGATCGTGTTGGTGATACGTGTTGGTGATATGTGTTGGTGATATGTGTTGGTGATATTGTTGGTGATATGTGTTGGTGATACGTGTTGGTGATGTGTTGGTGATACGTGTTGGTGATATGTGTTGGTGATATGTGTTGGTGATTGTGTTGGTGATGCGTGTTGGTGATATGTGTTGGTACGTGTTGGTGATATGTGTTGGTGATATGTGTTGGTGATACGTGTTGGTGATGTGTTGGTGATATGTGTTGGTGATATGTGTTGGTGATATGTGTTGGTGTGTGTTTGGTGATATGTGTTGGTGATACGTGTTGGTGATACGTGTTGGGATACGTGTTGGTCATTGATCGACTCTCTCTCTCTGACCTTCTCCCATGGCTGTGTTTATATTCGTGATGGTGATGGTGTGACACTGCCTCACACACACACACACACACACACACACACACACACACACACACACCCCACACACCCCCAACACAAACACACACACACACACACACACACACAAACACACACCCCACAACACACACACCGATAGATATATATCACAGGCCGGAGGAATCGATAGATTTTAAGACGGCAGACCAACGATAAATGGCTGATTCTTATGGGGGGGAGTAGGAAGGGAGGGAGGGAAGGGGTGAGAAGGAGGGAGGGAAGGGGGGTGGGAAGGGGAGAGGGAGGGAAGGGGTAAGGAAGAGGGAGGGAAGGGGAGTAAGGAAGGGGAGGGAGGGAAGGGGTAAGGAAGGTGGGGGTGTGAGTAGGGAGGGAGGAAGGGGGGTAAGGAAGGGGAGGAGGAGGGAAGGGAAAGGAGGGAGGGAAGGGGGGTAAGGAAGGGAGGAGGGTTAAGGAAGGGGAGGAGGGAAGGGGTGAGGAAGGGAGGGAGGAAGGGGTGAGGAAGGGGAGGAGGGAAGGGTTAAGGAAGGGGGAGGGAGGAAGGGGAGGAAGGGGAGGGAGGAAGGGGAGGAAGGGTTAAGGAAGGGGGAGGGAGGGAAGGGTAAGGAAGGGGAGGAGGGAAGGGGTAAGGAAGGTGGAGGGTAAGGAAGGGAGGAGGGAAGGGGAGGGAGGGAAGGAGTGAGAGGGAGGGAGGGAAGGGGTAAGGAAGGGGGAGGGAGGGAAGGGGAGGAGGGAAGGGAGTGGGAAGGGGGAGGAAGGGGGAGTGGGAAGGGAGGGAGGAAGAGGAGGAGGGAAGGGGAGGAGGAAGAGGGAGTAAGGAAGGTGGGGGGGGTAAGGTGGGGAGGGAGGGGAAGGGTGGGGAAGGGGAGGGAGGGAAGGGGGTGGGGAAGGGGGGAGGGAGGAAGGGTAATGGGGAAGGGGAGGGAGGGGGGAAGGGGATTAAGGAAGGGGGAGGAGGAAGGGAGTGAGGAAGGTGGGGGTTTGGGGAGGAGGAGGAAGGGAAGGTGGGGGGTTTGGGGAGGGAGGAAAGGAGAAAGGAGTGTTGCGGCGTTGGGAAGGGTGAGGGGACAAGAGGGGGGGAGGATAAGGGGGGCGTGGGTGGGTAGATAGAGAGAGGAGAGGGAGGGGTGTATGATGAGTGGGGGTTAAGGGAGGGTAAGGTAAGAGGGAAGGTGTGATGTGTTTGGGGGGGAGGGGGTAGGGTAGGAAGGGGAGAGGGTATGATGGGTGAGGGGTTAGGGGAGGGAGGTATAGAGGGAGGGTATGATGGTTTAGGGGAGGGTGGGGAAAGGGGAGGGGGGCAGTCATGGTCACACGTCGTATACAAATCAGTGTCATGGTATTAATAGTTTACCTTTGACTGTGGTTAAGAGATAATGCATGATAGAAAGGTAGAAATAGTATTTGGGATAGATAGATAGATAGGTAGATAGATAGATGAATAGATAGATAGATAGATAGAAACACTGAGATAGAGGGCGATAACAACACACACACACACACACACACACACACACACACACACACACACACACACACACACACACACACACACACACACGCACACACACACACACGCACACACACACACACACACACACACACACACACACACACACACACACACACACACACACACACACACACACACACACACACACACACACACACACACACACACACACACACACACACACACACACACACACACACACACACACACACACACACACACCACACACACACACACACACACACACACACACACACACACACACACACACACACACACACACACACACACACACACACACACACACACACACACACACACACACACACACACACACACACACACACACACACACACACACACACACACGTTATAGTGACTGCTAAGAGCTCATGTAATATAGTGCTAACCTGAGAGTGTGTACCTGTACCTGCCTGTACCTGCTCGTACCTGGCCTGTACCTCCTCATACCTGGCTCAGTACCTGGCCTGTACTGCCTGGCTCGTACCTGGCCCTGTACCTATGCTACCTGGCCCTGTACCTGGCTCATTACCTGGCCCTGTACCTGTACCTGGCGCTGTACCTGTACCTGTGCCCTGTACCCCTGGCCCTGTACCTGAGTTCGTACCTGGCCTGTACCTGCTCCTTACACCTGGCCCTGTACCTGGCCTGCTTGCCTGGCTCAGTACCTGGCCCTGTACCTGTACCTGGCGCTGTACCTGTACCTGGCCCGCACCTGTACCTGGCCTGTACCTGTAGCCTGTGCCTGTACCTGGCCCCTGTACCTGGCGCTGTACCTGTACCTGGCCTGTGCCTGGCCTGTACCTGGCCCTGTACCTGGCCTGTACCTGTACCTGGCCCCTGTGCCTGGCCTGTGCCTGCTGCCTGGCCTGTGTGCCTGTGCCTGGCCCTGTACCTGGCCCTGTACTGTACCTGGGCTGTACCTGTACCTGGCCCTGTACCTGTACCTGGCGCTGTGCCTGTACCTGGCCTGTGCCTGTACCTGGCCCTGTACCTGGCCCTGTGCCTGTATCTGGCCCTGTACCTGTATCTGGCCCTGTACTGGCCCTGTACCTGTGGCCTGTGCCTGGCCCTGTGACCCTACTGCCCTGTACCTGTACCTGGCCCTGTACCTGGCCCTGTACCTGTACCCGTACCTGGCCTGTCCTGTCGCCCTGTACACAGCCCTGTACCTGGCGCTGTACCTGGCCCTGTACCTGGCCTGTACGCCTTGCCTGGCCCTGTACCCTGTACCTGGCCTGCACTGCCTGGCCCTGTACCTGGCCCCCTGTGCCTGTACCCAGCCCTGTACCTGGCCCTGTACCTGTACCTGGCCTGCCTGGCCCTTGCCTGTACCTGCGCTGTACCTGTACCTGGCCCTGTACCTGTATCTGGCCCTGTACCTGGCCCTGTACCTGTACCTGGCGCTGTACCTGTACCTGGCCCTCTACTGTACCCTGGCCCTGTGCACAGCCCTGTACCTGTACCTGCCCTGTACCTGGCCTGTACCTGTGCCTGGCCTGTGCCTGTACCTGGCCTGTACCTGGCCCTGTGCCTGTACCTGGCCCTGTACCTGGCCCTGTACTTGCCTGGCCTGTACCTGTACCTGGCCCTGTGCCTGGCCTGTACCTGTACCTGGCCCTGTACCTGTACCTGGCCCTGCCTATACCTGGCCTGTACCTGTACCTGGCCCTGTACCCCTGTACCTACAGCCCCTGTACCTGGCCTGTACCTGTACCTGGCCTGTACCTGTACCTGGCCTGTACCTGTACCTGGCCTGTACCTGTACCTGGCCTGTACCTGTACAGCCCCTGTACCTGTGCGCCCTGTACCTGTACCTGCCCTGTACCTGTACCTGGCCCTGTACACAGCCCTATACCTGTACCTGGCGCTGTACCTGTACCTGGCCCTGTACCTGTACCTGGCCTGTACCTGGCCTGGCCCCTGTACCTGTACCTGGCCCTGTACCTGCCTGTGCCTGTACCGCACTGCTTACTACCTGGCCTGTACCTGTACCTGTGTCTGCCCTGTACCTGTACCTGGCTACCTGTACCTGGCCCTGTACTGGCCCTGTACATGTACCTGGCGCTATACCTGTACCTGGCGCTGTACCTGTACCTGTCACCTTGCCTCCGTACCTGGCCCTGTACCTGCCTGTGTGCCTGTACCTGGCCCTGTACCTGGCCCTGTACCTGTACCTGCCCCTGCCTGGCCCTGTACCTGGCCCTGTACCTGGCCCTGTGCCTGGCCCTGTACCTGGCCCTGTGCCTGGCCTGTGCCTGGCCCTGTACCTGTACCTGGCCCTGTACCTGGCCTGTACCTGTACCTGGCTACCTGTACCTGGCCTGTACCTGTGCCTGGCTGTGCCTGTACTGGCCTGTACCTGGCTCACCTGGCCCTGTACCTGCCTGCCTGTGCTGTACCTGTACCTGGCCCTGCCTGGCCCTGTCCTGTGCCTGGCCCTGTACCTGTCCCTGTGCCTGTGCCTGGCGCTGTACCTGTACCTGGCCTGTACCTGTACCTGGCCCTGTACCTGGCCCTGTACCTGTACTGGCACCTGCCTGGCGCTGTACCTGCCTGGCACGCCTGTACCTGCCTGTGCCTGGCCCTGTACTGGCCCTGTACCTGGCCCTGTACATGTGCCTGGCCCTGTACCTGGCCTATGCCTGGCCCTGTACTGGCCTGTACCTGGCCCTGTATCCTGGCCCTGTACCTGGCCTGTACCTGTGCTAACCCTGCCTGGCCCTGTACCTGGCTCAGTACCTGGCCCTGTACCTGCCTGGCCTGTACTGCCTGTACCTGGCCCTGTGCCTGTACCTGGCCTGTACCTGTGCCTGGCACTGCATGCCTGTACCTGGCCCTGTACCTGTACCTGGCCTGTACCTGCCTGGCCCTGTACCTGGCCCTGCCGCCTGTGCCTGTACCTGGCCCTGTACCTGTACCAGCCCTGTACCTGTGCCTGGCTGTGCCACAGCCCTGTGCCTGGCCCTGTACCTGGCCTGTACCTGTACCTGGCCCTGTACCTGTACGCCCTGTACCTGGCCTGTACCTGGCCCTGTACCTGTACCTGGCCCTGTGCCTGGCCCTGTACCTGTACCTGGCGCTGTACCTGTACCTGGCCCTGTACCTGGCCTGTACCTGTACCTGGCCTGTACCCAGCACCATGCCTGTACCTGGCCTTGCCTGGGCCCTGTACCTGGCTGTGCCTGTACCTGGCCTATGCCTGGCCCTGTGCCTGTGCTGTGCCTGGCCCTGTACCATGCCTGGCCCTGTACCTGTACCTGGCCCTGTACCTGTACCTGGCCCTGTACCTGGCCCTGTACCTGGCGCTGTACCTGGCCCTGCCTGCCTGTACCTGGCCCTGTACCTGTGCCTGGCCGCCTGCCTGTACCTGTGCTGTACCTGTACCTGGCCCTGTACCTGTGCCTGGCCCTGTACCTGTACCTGGCCCTGTGCCTGTACCTGGCCCTGTATCTGCCCTGTACCTGGCCCTGTACCTGGCCTGTATCTGGCCCCTGTGCACTGCCCTGTACCTGGCCCTTGTACACGTACCTGGCCCTGTGCCTCGCCCTGTACCTGTACCTGTACCTGGCCTGTACCTGTACCTGTACTGGCCCTGTATCTGGCCCTGTACCTGTACCTGTACTGGCCTGTACCTGGCCCTGTACCTGGCCCTGTGCCTGGCCCCTGTGCCTGTGCCTGGCCCTGTACCTGCCCTGTACATGGCCCTGTACCTGGCCTGTGTACCTGTACCTGGCCTGCCTACCTGGCCTGCCCCTGTGCCTGGCCCTGCCCCTGTGCCTGGCCCTGTACCTGGCCTGGCCTGTGCCTGGCCCCATGCCTGGCCCTGTACCTGGCTCTGTGCCTGTGCAGCCACACCAGCCCCTGTGCCTGGCCTGTGCCTGGCCCTGCTGGCCCTGTACCCTGGCCCTGCCCCTGGCCTGTACCTGGCCTGTGCCTGGCCCCTGCCCTGGCCCCTTACCTGGCCTGTACCTGGCCCTGTACCTGGCCCTGTACCTGGCCTGTACCTGGCCCTGTACCTGCCCCTGTACCTGCCCCTGTACCTGCCCCTGTACCTGGCCCTGTACCTGGCCTGGCCTGTACAGCCCCTGCCCTGGCCCTGTACCTGGCCCTGTGCCTGCCCCCTGGCCTGTCAGCCCTGTACCTGGCCCTGTACCTGGCCTGTACCTGGCCACTGGCCCTGTACCTGGCCCTGCCCCTGGCCCTGTACCTGGCCCTGTACCTGGCCCTGTACCTGGCCTGGCACCTGGCCTGTGTGCCTGGCCCTGTACCTGGCCCTGCCCTGGCCCTGTACTGGCCCTGTGCCTGGCCCTGCCTGGCTCGTGGGAAAGGCTCGCTGATTGTTGTACAGGTTGATCGAGTGTTAGATGAATGAATGAATGACAGATAGATAGATAGATAGACAGATAGACAGACAAAGACAGAAAGAGAGTGAGACAGAGAGAGAGAAGTACCATGCAGGTGTCCAGGTGCTGTTACTGAATATCTCTCTCTCTCTCTCTCTCTCTCTCTCTCTCTCTCTCTCTCTCTCTCTCTCTCTCTCTCTCTCTCTTTTCTCTCATGTTATTATCATGCATTATCTCTCACCCACCTGACGTAGCCTTTCGCACGCCCACCCACCATCACTTAGGTGGGCGTGACTGCGTGACGGTGTAGCAGCGTGACATTGAGTGGTGACGGCGGCGGGAGGTCACGTGGCCGACGAAGGGGTGCCGGTGACGCAGTGGGAAGGGGAAAGGGAAGGTGGGGAAGGGAAAGGAAGGGGGTGAATCATACAAGGAGTTATAGCAATAAATAATAATAAAAAAATAACAAGGTTGAACCATTGTGGGAAAGGGGGAGGAGGGGGAGGGGGGAAGGATGGAAGGGAGGGAGGAATGTATGGATAATGTTTACTCTTCTATCATCCCCCTCCCCCTTCCCTCCCATCACACCCCCTGTCGGCCATCATTTCCCCTCTCTTCCATCACCCCCCTCACACACCCCCTACCCCCCCCACTCCTCACCCCCTCTCCACACACACTCCTCACCCCCTCCCCCCCACACACTCCCTCACCCCCCCCCTCACCCCCACACACCCCCCTCCCCCACTCCCTCACCCCCTCCCCCACTCCTCACCCCTCCCCACACTCCACTCCCCCTCCCCCTCCACTCACCCCCCTCCCCCACCCCTCCCTCACCCCTCCCCCACTCCTCCCCCCCTCCCCCACTCCCTCCACCCCCTCCCCTCCTCTTTCAATGTCGTGGGTGAGTGTGTCAGTGTATTGTTGTGTATTGATGGTGGTAGTGGTGGTAGATTGGTGGTGGTAGTGCTAGTAATGGTGGTTGTTGTTAGGGGTAGTGGTGGTAGATTGGTGGCGGTAGTGCTAGTAATGGTGGTTGTTGTTGGGGATAGTGATAGTTGTTGGTGGTGGTAGTGCTAGTAATGGTGGTTGTTGTTGGGGATAGTGATAGTTGTTGGTGGTAGATGATAGATGATGGTGGTAGTGGTAGTGGTTGGTGGTGGTAGTTCTAGTAATGGTGGTTGTTGTTGGGGATAGTGATAGTTGTTGGTGGTAGATGATAGATGATGGTGGTAGTGCTGTTAGGTGGGTAGTAGTGGGGTGGTTGATGGGTGGTGTTGGTAGAGCTAGTAATGGTGGTTGTTGGGGAATAATGATAGTTGTTGGTGGTGGTAGATGATAGATGATGGTGGTTAGTAGTGGTTATCATGATGTTAGTGGGATTATTAATTGGGAGGTAGTAGTAGTAGTAGTAGTAGTAGTAGTAGGCCCGGCGGCGGGTGTGTTGGGGGTGCCTTCCCAGATTTAAAGTGTTATTGGTGATATACTCAGTTTATGAGCGAGAATTTCACAGTGTGTCGATGAACGTTGGATGTCACCTGATATCATCGCCGACGGCTCGTCTCATCCCTTACGACTTTAAACGCAAATATTGTTGTGTTCACCGGCGATCTTCAAGTAAGCCGGTGAGTGCTCTGAATGGTAAAAATGGAGTTGCCAAACGTCAGTGCCAGTGTCAGTGTCGATAGGCCTACCCCGGTAAGGGAAGGGCATCGCGACTTCGCCCCATGGGGCCAAGTGCTCAAGCAACGCTATTCCATGTAATGTCGCATGACCCAGTGAGTATATATAACTAATGTTACATCAGCGAGACTATAGAAACGGCGCCATCTCTACCAAAGTGACATTAATTGCGCAAAGAATACCTCTACCCCAGTGGATTATTTCGCGGTGATCATC
>NW_024734278.1:60000-72500 GCF_018991925.1 Homarus americanus | reverse complement strand
ATTAATCATCAAATTTCCCCTAAAAATCACCAAATTCCCCTTAAAAATCACCAAATTTCCCCTAAAAAAATCACCAAATTTCCCCTAAAAATCACCAAATTTCCCCTAAAAAAATCACCAAATTTCCCCTAAAAAAATCACCAAATCCCCCCCAAAAAATAACCAAACTACCCATTAAAAAAAAAAGGATCCTAAAATTTCCTGTATAAAAACCTACAAAAAAAACCCAATTAATCACTCACGGTAATTAGGTGAAACTTAAACCAGGAAACAACCAATCAACAACGGCTCAACAAACACACTGCAACGGAACAAACAACATCAGAGACAAACAAACAAACAGGTAAACAGAGGGGCAGGTTTTTGCTCGCTAAGCTGACTCTCTCTAAATAAAGAAAAATATTGTGAGAAAATGAAGAATTGTGAGTCGAAGTCTGGTGTGTGAGATGCTAATAAAGCCGCCATGTTGGGTTGGGTTGGGTTGTGTTGGGTTGGGTTGGGTTGGGTTGTGTTGGGTTGGGTTGTGTTGGGTTGGGTTGTGTTGGGTTGGGTTGTGTTGGGTTGGTTGGGTTGTGTTGGGTTGGGTTGAGTTGGGTTGGGTTGGGTTGTGTTGGTTGGGTTGGGTTGGGTTGGGTTGGGCTGGGTTGGGTTGGGTTGGGTTGGGTTGTGGGTTGGGTTGGGTTGGGTTGTGTTGGGGTTGGGCTGGGTTGGGTTGAGTTGGGTTTGGGTTGTGTTGGGTTGGGCTGGGTTGGGTTGGGTTGGGTTGGGTTGTGTTGGGTTGGGCTGGGTTGGGTTGGGTTGGGTTGGGTTGGGTTTTGTTGGGTTGGGTTGGGTTGGGTTGTGTTGTGTTGGTTGGGTTGTGTTGGGTTGTGTTGGGTTCGGTTCGGTTCGGTTCGGTTTCGGTTGGGTTGTGTTGGGTTGGGTTGGGTTGTGTTGGGTTGGGTTGTGTTGGGTTGGGGGTTTGTGTTGGGTTGGGTTGGGTTGGGTTGGTTGGGTTGTGTTGGGTTGGGTTGTGTTGGGTTGGGTTGTGTTGGGTTGGGTTGTGTTGGGTTCGGTTGTGTTGGGTTCGGTTGTGTTGATAGTAGTTGTGATAATGATAAGTATGATAATATATAATAATAATAATATATATATATATATAATCATCATGAAGGTGATCAGTACACTCAATGACGAGTCTTCATGAATTTGGGACCCACAGCATAGACATCTGACACACACACACACACACACACACACACACACACACACACACACACACACACACACACACACACACACACACACACACACACACACACACAAACACACACACACACACACACACACACACACACACACACACACACACACACACACACACACATCCTTGACCACCGGGGTTAAGACGTACCTGGCGCTCCTCTCAGGAGCAGCCAGGTCAACTAAGTTGGCCCATACCAACCCCCTCCTGAACCCTCCTCCCCACCGGAATATCAACAAGTTCTCGCCAGAAGTTACTATTTCATTTGGGAAAGGAACGGAACCAGTGTTGAACAGAGGTGAACATTGGTGAACAGATGCTTAAGTCAGTGAGAACAACTCAACATTCGCACCCAAGTTAACCTTCACACAGTGAGGTCCCAGGTACCAGTGATAACGGCCCGTGAGACCAACAACAACCAACGATGTGTTAATCCGTCTACGATAGGAAGGCCTGGGACACACCTCCTCCTATATCACCATCTGTGAGATTACTACACCACGTGAGCCCGCATAACACCATCTGAGAGGCAGTTACTACACCACGTCAGGTCCCTCATAACACCATCTGTGAGGGAATTCTACCCATGTCCCTCATCACCATCTGTGAGGGAATTACTCACATGAGGTCCCTCATAACACCATCTGTGAGGGAGTTACTACACCACATGAGGCCCCTCATACACCATCTGTGGGGAATACTACACCACGTGAGTCCCTCATAACACCATCTGTGAAATTACTACACCACGTGAGGTCCTCATAACACCATCTGTGAGGGAATTACTACACACATGTCTCTCATAACACCATATGTGAGGAGATTACTACCACGTCAAGTCCCTCATCACACCATCTGTGAAGAGTACTACACCACGTGAGGCCCCTCATACACCATCTGTGAGGGAATTACTACACCACGTGAGGTCCCTCATAACACCATCTGTGAGTGATTACTACACCACGTGGTCCCTCATAACACCATCTGAAATTATTACACCGTGAGGCCCCTCATAACACCATCTGTGAGGGAATTACTACACCACGTGAGGCCCTCATAACACCTGTGAGGGTACCACACCACATGTCCCTCATAACACCATATGTGAGAATTACTACACCACGTCAAGTCCCTCATCACACCATCTGTGAGGGAATTACTACACCACGTGATGCCCCTTACTACCATCTGTGGGGAGTTACTACACCACGTGAGGCCCTCATAACACCATCTGTGAGTAATTACTACACCACGTGAGGTCCCTCATAACACCATCTGTGAGGTAGTACTACACCACGTGAGCCTCATAACACCATCTGCGGGGAATTACTACACCGCCAGGTCCTCATAACACCATCTGGGGAACTACTACACCACGTGAGGTCCTCCCTAAACCATCTGGAGGGTTACTACACCACGCGAGGCCCTCATAACACCATCTGTGGGGAACTACTACATGAGGCCCCTCATAACACCATCTGGGAGAGAGTTACTACACTACGGGTTTGCTGTTCAACACCTACATTAATCTGTATGTTCACTTATGTTCCTTTACCTTTCTCTAATAGAAGGCTTTTGTTAAACACCAATGTATGTAATAAGTCATTTTATGTCAATGTATATTTTAGCCTTCAGGCTGCAAATTTCAATAATCTGTTAATTATTATTTATTATTAGCACGTATATAAAGATAAATTGTGTGTATGCATATGTGTGTGTGTGTGTGTGTGTGTATGCAATATATATAATATGTGTAGTGTGGTTTATTGAAAAGTTCTGCAGCGAAAACTTGAAAAAAGAGTATGAGACCTCACAGATGGTGTTATGAGGACCTCACGTGGTGTAGTGTTCCTCACAGATGGTAGTGAGAATGAGTGGTGTGGTCCCAGGCCTTCCTATCGTAGACGGATTAACACATCGTTGGTTGTTGGGTCTCACGGGCCGTTATCACTGGGTACCTGGGACCTCACTGTGTGAAGGTTAACTTGGGTACGACTGGTGTTACTGTTGAGTTGTTCTCACTGACTAGCACTATACTACTGTTCACCTCTGTTTAACACTGGTTCCATTCCTTTCATAAATGAAATTGTAACTTCTGGCGAGAACTTGTTGATATTCCATGTGTGTGTGTGTCCGTCCGTCAGTCCGTCCGCCAAGGCCTTTAATACTCTCTCGTGTTGACCGTCATCACACCTGTTTGAGTAAGGACTACACACCTGTACACACCTGTATACATACTACAACATACCTGTGTATATTTATAGACGTTTTACACCTGCTGGGAGTACCTATTGTGTGTCAATATTATGGTTAAGGGGTTGAGGCGCTTGCGCGTGTGTGTGTGTGTGTGTGTGTGTGTGTGTGTGTGTGTGTGAGCCTCTGTAAACATAAACGTGCAGTGTGTCAGCATGATTTAAATTCGCTTGTTTGTTTATGTGTGTTTGTTTGTGTATTACTGCATAAATAAGTTGTGTTTAAACATGGTAAATAAAACTTAGCAGAATAATACAATAATAATAAGATGAATATTGACGACACGAAGACATACAAGGGGTCTTCATTATCTGGGGTCATACATTATCTGGGGTCATACATTATCTGGGGTCCACATTATCTGGGATCATTATCGGTCATACATTATCTGGGGTTATATTATCTGGGGTCATACATTATCTGGGGTCATACATTATCTGGGATCATACCTTATCTGGGGTCATACATTATAGGGTTATATTATCTGGGGTCATACATTATCTGGGGTATACATATCTGGGTCATACATTATCTGGGGTTTATTATCTGGGGTCATACATTATCTGGGGTCATACATTATCTGGGATCATATCATATCTGGGGTCATACATTATTGGGTTATATTATCTGGGGTCATACATTATCTGGGGTCACATATATCTGGGGTCATACATTATCTGGGGTCATACATTATCTGGTCATATATTATCTGGGGTCATACATTATCTGGGGTCATTACATTATCTGGGGTCATACATAATCTGGGTTATATTATCTGGGGTCGCATTATCTGGGGTTATATTATCTGGGGTCATATACATTATCTGGGGGTTATATTATCTGGGGTCATATATTATCTGGGGTCACATTATCTGGGGATACATTATCTGGGGTTATATTATCTGGGGTCACATATTATCTGGGGTCATACATTATCTGGATCATACATTATCTGGGTTATATATTATCTGGGGTCAATATTATCTGGGTCATACATTATCTGGGGTTATATATTATCTGGGGTCACATATTATCTGGGGTCATACATTATCTGGGGTCATACATTATCTGGGGTCATACATTATCTGGGGTCATACATTATCTGGGATCATATCATTATCTGGGGTCACATATTATCTGGGTTCATATCATTATCTGGGGTCATACATTATCTGGGGTCATACATTATCTGGGATCATACATTATCTGGGATCATACATTATCTGGGGTTATATATTATCTGGGTCATATTATCTGGGGTTATCATTGGGGTCTTACATTATCTGGGGTCATACATTATCTGGGTCCATATATTATCTGGGGTGCATTATCTGGGGTCACATTTTCTGGGTCATATTTCTGGGGTCATGTACTATATATGCAATTGTAATATATTTTCATACATCCTCTGGGGTCATACACACTTTCTTTTGGGGTTAGAGTTCACGGGTCATCACAAGTCATCATGGGTCAGAGAACAGGTCATCACAGGTCATAGAATCGGTCATCACGAGTCATTACGGGTCATCATAGGTAAGAGAACAAGTCATCATCATAGGTCGAAACAGGTCATCACAGGTCATCACAGGTCAGGACAGGTGAGGTGGGCAGGTAATTAGGGATGCATAAGTCATGAGGATACAGCCGGGAATTACTGAGTTCTCAGACACAACACCCTCACGCTATCTGACGTCACGGAAGGGTTAGAGAGGGTAGATGACGAAGTGGGAAGGAAGAGAAATAATGAGAGAGAGAAGAAATAAAGAAACAGAATAAAAATAATAATAAAAATAATCATAATTGGTGACACACACACACACACACACACACATACATACACACACACACACACACACACACACACACACACATACGTACAAACAGGAACTCATATATGTCCGGGAGAGTGAGAGGTCAAGTAAGAATAGTACAAATAACTTTCCCCCTCCTCCCCACCCTCCCTCCCCTCCCCCACCCCTCCTCCCTCCCCCCTCCTCCTCCCCCCACCCCTTCCCCTCACCATCACCCCAGACACCCCTACCATCCCCACTCTCCTTTCCATATTATGATAATATTCTCTTCCTCCCCTTACTTGTCACCCTCCCTTCCCTTTCTTCCTTCCCCATGCTTCCCCTTAGCTCTCCTTTTCCTCCCTTCCATACTTCCTCTATCCTTCCCTTCCCACCCCTCCCACTCTTCTCTCCTACTCCATGCTCCCCCTCCCTTCCCTTTCCCCCTCCTCAACCCCCCTACCCCTTCCCCCTGCCATTTCTTCCCTTCGGTGTCTTACCTGTATGTAAATAATTATCACCTGGTGTACCAAAACACAGGCAAGCTCTGTTAATTATCACCTGGTGTACCACAAACACAGGTAAGTGTTAATTATCTGGTGTACCACAAACACAGGTAGCTCTGTTAATTATCACCTGGTGTACCAAAACACAGGCAGCTCTAGTATCACCTGGTGTACCACAAAACGTAAGCTCATTATCACCTGGTGTACCACAAACACAGGTAAGCTCTGTAATTATCACCTGGTGTACCACAAACACAGGTAAGCTCTTGTTAATTATCACCTGGTGTACCACAAACACAGGTAAGCTTTGTTAATTATCACCTGGTGTATACAAACACAGGTAGCTCTCTGATAATTATCACCTGGTGTACCACAAACACAGGTAAGCTTGTTAATTATCACCTGGGACACCAACACAGGTAAGCTCTCTGTTAATTATCACCTGGTGTACCACAAACACAGGTAAGCTTTGTTAATTATCACCTGGTGTACCCAAACACAGGTAAGCTTTGTTAATATCACCTGGTGTACCACAAACACAGGTAAGCTCTCTGTATTATCACCTGGTGTACCACAAACACAGGTAAGTGTTAATTATCACCTGGTGTACCACAAACACAGGTAAGCTCTGTTATTATCATGGTGCCACAAACACAGGTAAGCTTTGTTAATTATCACCTGGTGCCACAAACACAGGTAAGCTTTGTTAATTATCACCTGGTGTACCACAAACACAGGTAAGCTCTTTGTTAATTATCACCTGGTGTACCACAACACAGGTAAGCTCTGTTAATTATCACTTTGTACCACAAACACAGGTAAGCTCTCTGTTAATTATCACCTGGTGTACCACAAACACAGGTAAGCTCTGTTAATTATCACCTGTGTGGTGTGGTGTTGTGTGGAGTAGTGTAGTGAGGTATGGTGTGTAGTGTAGTGTGGTGTGGTATGTTGTGGTGTAGTGAGGAGGTGTGGTATGTTGTGAGTGTGAAGTGAGGTATGGTGTGTGGTGTAGTGAGGTGTGGTATGTTGTGGTGTAGTGTAGTGAGATATGGTATGGTGTGTAGTGTAGTGGTGGTATGTTGTGGTGTAGTGTAGTGAGATATGGTATGGTGTTTGTGTGTAGTGTGTTATGGTGTGTGTGGTGTATGTGGTATGGTGGTGTGTGTGGTGTAGTGTCAGTATGTGGGAGGAATAACGGAAGGATAAATAGAGGGAGTATGGCAGCTGATGTGTGTGTGACGTGCTCCTGGTGACGTGGGTGAGGGGGGGAGGGAGGTGAGAGGAGGAGGGAGGTGAGAGGGAGGGAGAGGTGAGAGGGAGGAGAGAGAGGTGAGGGAAGGGAAGGAGGTGAGAGGGAGAGAGGGTGAGAGGAGGAAGAGAGAGGTGAGAAGGAGGAGAGAGAGGTGAGAGAGAGACAGACGAAAAGAGCAAAAGACAGAAAATGAAATAGACAGAAAGACAGACAGACAAGTAGGCCTAGACAGTTAAAGACATCTACCACACGCACGGTGGAGACAGTTAAAGACAGAGAGAATGACAAACACAGACAGTAGAACAGGCGGTGTTATGGAGTCCCTGAATACCTGACTCTGGCCAGGTAGGTGCTACCGTCACAAGGCTAGACGGGAGGGGAGGGGGGGGGTGGGGGTCATGACTGGGGGGAGGGGAGGGTGGGTACATGACTGGGGAGGGAAGGAGTTATGACTGGGGGGAGGGAGGAGGGGGTGCATGACTGGGGAGGAGAGAAGGGGGGTGCATGACTGGGGGGGGGGGGGGGGGGGGGGGTTGGGGAAGGTGATGACTGGGGAGGGAAGAATGGGGTGTGACTGGGGGAGGAGGAGGGGGGGTACATGACTGGGGAGGAGGGTGCATGACTGGGGGAGAGAAGGGGTGCATGACTGGGGGGAGGGAAGGGATGGCTGGGGAAGGGGGGTGCATGACTGGGGGGAGAGGGAGAATGGGGTGCATGACTGGGGGGAATGGGGTGCATGACTGGAAGGGAGGGGAGGAGGGGTGGGTCATGATGGGAAGGGAGTGGACTGGGAGAGGGTGCATGACTGGGGGGGGGGGGGAAGGGGTGCATGACTGGGGAGGGAAGAGGAGGAATAGTTGCATGACTGGGGGAGAAGTGCATGACTGGGGAAGTTGGTCAGGAAGGTAAACAGCGTCAAGTATACACACACAGATTAACCTAAACATGAAATAAGTGAACATAGTTTTACCCCGGGAGGAGATTAGTTGTCTGGTAGATTACCCAGGATTTACGGCTTAACTTTTAGCTGGCGTTAGTCTTTTGTTTTTTTTTAAACCTTGTTGCTAGTTATCAGGGCTATTTGTGTGGCTATTTTTGTCCTCTGATGAAGCATCGTTTACAAAAGATTAAAAAGAAAATCTAGTTAAGTTGGGATTTGCTTTTTTTTTTTGAGTTATTTCGTTTTGGTTATGAGTATTATTACAGTAGATTAGTGATATTGTTATCACAGTGAGGGTTACCTGTCGTGAGGTGAGAAGCTCTCTACCTGTTAATTTTACCTGTGAGATATTTGTTATGATTATGATGGAGAGAGAGAGATAATGTGACACACCTGTACCTGTGCTTCTACCTGTACCTCTACCTGTCTACCTACCTGTACCTGTATACAGCATTTACCCTTTCATCACGTGATCATCTCTACGTATTCACCTGTATTTCACCTGTATTCACCTGTACCTGTATCACTCTTACCTGTACCTGTGTCTCTACCTGTACCTGTGTATCTACCTGTACCTGTATTGTGTCTCTACCTGTACCTGTAACATTACTGCTGTTATTGAATTATTATTTACAAAGGTGGAATAGATAATGTATACTGTATGTGTGTGTGTAAATAATAATAATAATTAACGGTTTATTGAAAGAGCTTGGCAGCCAGAAGGCTGAAAATATACAGTTACATATTTGGGGAATGGGTTACGAATTACAAATAATATACAAGTAACATAAGTGACACAAATAAGATATATAATAACTAGATGGGGAAAAGCTCAACCACAATGCATTTCCATATAGTGACAGTAAGGAGCAGTGTTTACTTGGAGGAATACACTGATTTATTACATGTTATTGATAATTTTACAATGGTTGGGACTGGGCTGTTCTTATAGCGACTGAGTTCGGCACGTATGGGCTGGATGTGTGGGAAACACAGCACTCGGACAAGGATCTCAGGTGGTAGTAGGAGCCGGTGTCGGGGATGGTGTAGAAGCTTCTTACCAAATTTGCAGATGAGGCCGTGGTGATGGTGTGAGAGTCGAAAGGGTCAGTGTGTTGAGCGCTTCTGATATGTGGAGTAGGAAGGAGAGAATAATCTTGCATGCCCTTTGCACTTTTTCTAGGTGTTTACGTTGTGTGGCATTTAGAGGAAGACCAGGTGGGGAGGCATAGGTGAGCTGGGAAGTATGAATGTTGTGTAAACACTGAGGAGCCTGCAGGAACCTGAGGACTTGAGTCGGCGGAGGAGGTGGAGACGGAAACTGAGGATTTGACAACTTCACTGACGTGTGGTTTCCAATTTAGTTTGTTGTCTATGGTGACGCCGAGGAGCCTGTGTGTGTATGTGTGTGTGTGTGTGTGTGTGTGTGTGTGTGGTGTGTGTGTGTGTCTCCTCCCACACCCCCTTCCCAATACCACCACATCCATCTCCTAGCCCCACATCCATCCCCACGCCCTGTGATCAGTAAACAAGATAACCCCTGAATAACATACAATCACCCAGGACTCGAAAACAATTCAGGTATCTAACAGGTGATAAGTAGAGGTGTTGGTCTCTAGGTATCGTGTGGTTAGGTTAGGTTACGGGTTCGGTCTCTGTGTATGTGGTACCGAACCCCCAAACTCAGATGGTGTGGGAATTAGAGGGTTTGGGTGAATCCCTCTCTGAACCCGGGACTTACCTGGCCGTTCTTTTGTCCTAATAAAATAACAGATTTGTGGGTTAGGTTTGTGTTTGGTTTGGTTATGTTAGGTTTGGTTATGTTAGGTTTGGTTATGTTTGGTTTGGTTATGTTAGGTTTGTGGGTTTGTATGTTAGTTTGGTTATGTTAGGTTTGGTTATGTTAGGTTTTGTTAGGGTTTGTTGGGTTTGGTTGTTAGGTTTGGTTATGTTAGGTTTGGTTATGTTAGGTTTGGTTGGGTTTGGTTATGTTAGGTTTGGTTGGGTTTGGTTATATTAGGTTTGGTTATGTTAGGTTTGGTTATATTAGTTTGGTTATTAGTTGGTTATTAGGTTTGGTTAGGTTTGGTTATGTTAGGTTTGGTTATGTTAGGTTTGGTATGTGGTTTGGTTTTGGTTGGTTATGTTAGGTTTGGTTAGGTTGGTTTGGTATGTTAGGTTTGGTTATGTTAGGTTTGATGTTAGGTTTGGCTGATTTGGTATGTTAGGTTTGGTTGGGTTGGATTTAGGTTTGGTTATGTTAGGTTTGGTTATGTTAGGTTTGGTTATATTAGGTTTGGTTATGTTAGGTTTGGTTATGTTAGGTTTGTGGGTTTGGTTATGTTAGGTGGTTGGGTTATGTTAGGTTTGGTTATGTTAGGTTTCGGTTTGGTTGGGTTAGGTTTGGTTGGGTTGTTAGGTTTGGTTGTTGTATTTAGGTTTGGTTATATTAGGTTTGTTGTTGATGTTAGGTTTGGTTGTTGGTTGTTGGTTGGTTATTAGGTGGTTATGTAGGTTGTGGGTTAGGTGGTTGGGTTGTATTTAGGTTGGTATGTTAGGCTGGTTATTAGGTTTGGTTATGTTAGGTTTGGTTATGTTAGGCTTGGTTATATTAGGTTTGGTTATGTTAGGTTTGGTTGGGTTTGGTTGGTTATGTTAGGTTTGGTTGGGTTTGATGTTAGGCTTGGTTATGTTAGGTTTGGTTATGTTAGGTTTGTGTTGGTTATATAGGTTTGGTTATGTTAGGTTTGGTTATGTTGGGTTTGGTTATGTTAGGTTTTGGTTATGTTGGGTTTGGTTAGGCTTGGTTATGTTAGGTTTGGTTATGTTAGGTTTGGTTATGTTAGGTTTGGTTATGTTAGGTTTGGTTATGTTAGGTTTGGTTGGGTTTGGTTATATTAGGTTTGGTTATGTTGGGTTTGGTTATATTGGGTTTGGTTATGTTGGGTTTGGTTATTTGGTTGGTTAATGGTTATGTTGGGTTTGGTTATGTTAGGTTTGGTTATGTTGGGTTTGGTTATGTTAGGTTTGGTTGGGTTTGGTTATGTTGGGTTTGGTTAGGTTAGGTTAGGTTTTAGGTTGGTTGTTGGTTAGGTTGGGTTTGTTGGGTTTGTTATGTTGGGTTTGGTTATGTTAGGTTTGGTTATGTTAGGTTTGGTTATGTTAGGTTGGGTTATGTTGGGTTTGGTTATGTTGGGTTTGGTTATGTTAGGTTTGGTTATTAGGTTAGGTTGGGTTAGGTTAGGTTATGTTAGGTTTGGTTATATTAGGTTTGGTTATGTTAGGTTAGGTTAGGTTAGGTTGGTTATGTTAGGTTTGGTTATGTTAGGTTTGGTTATGTTGGGTTTGGTTATGTTAGGTTTGGTTATGTTAGGTTTGGTTATGTTAGGTTTGGTTATGTTAGGTTTGGTTATGTTGGCTTGGTTATGTTAGGTTTGGTTATGTTAGGTTTGGTTATGTTGGTTTGGTTATGTTAGGTTTGGTTATGTTAGGTTTGGTTATGTTGGGTTTGGTTATGTTAGGTTTGGTTATGTTAGGGTTATTGGTTTGGTTATTAGGTTTGGTTGTTGGGTTGGGTTATGTTAGGTTTGGTTATGTTAGGTTTGGTTGTGTTGGGTTAGGTTATGTTGGGTTTGGTTATGTTGGGTTTGGTTATGTTAGGTTTGGTTATGTTGGGTTTGGTTATGATTGGGTTTGGTTATATTAGGCTTGGTTATGTTAGGTTTGGTTATATTGGTTTGGTTATAGTAGGTTTGGTTATGTTAGGTTTGGTTATGTTAGGCTTGGTTATGTTAGGTTTGGTTATGTTAGGTTTGGTTATGTTAGGCTTGGTTATTGTTAGGTTTGGTTATTGGGTTTGGTTATGTTAGGTTTGGTTATGTTAGGTTTGGTTATGTTAGGTTTGGTTATGTTAGGTTTGGTTGTATTTAGGTTTGGTTATGTTAGGTTTGGTTTGTTAGGTTGGTTGTTTAGGTTTGGTTATGTTAGGTTTGGTTGTATTAGGTTTGGTTATGTTAGGTTTGGTTATGTTTGGGTTTTGGTTGTGTTAGGCTTGGTTATGTTAGGTTTGTTATGTTAGGTTTGGTTATGTTAGGTTTGGTTAGGCTTGGTTATGTTAGGTTGGTTATGTTAGGTTTGGTTATGTTAGGTTTGGTTATGTTAGGTTTGGTTATGTTAGGTTTGGTTATGTTAGGTTTGGTTATGTTAGGTTTGGTTAGGCTTGGTTATGTTAGGTTTGGTTATGTTAGGGTTTGGTTAGGCTTGGTTATGTTAGGTTTGGTTATGTTAGGTTTGGTTAGGTTGGTTATTAGGTTTGGTTATGTTAGGTTTGGTTATGTTAGGTTTGGTTAGGCTTGGTTATGTTAGGTTTGGTTATGTTAGGTTTGGTTATGTTAGGTTTGGTTATGTTAGGTTTGGTTATGTTGGGTTTGGTTAGGCTTGGTTATGGTAGGTTTGGTTATGTTAGGTTTGGTTATGTTAGGTTTGGTTATGTTAGGTTTGGTTATGTTAGGGT
>NW_024734278.1:45000-55000 GCF_018991925.1 Homarus americanus | reverse complement strand
ACACACACACACACACACACACACCCCTATTACAATATTTCGTTACCTTCACACCATTAATTCTCTAAGTGAATTTGGGTCAATAGTTATCTTCCTCTCCACCCAACACTGTGTATATTGATTTACACCTGTTTGTGTGTGTGTGTGTGTGTGTGTGTGTGTGTGTGTGTGTGTGTGTGTGTGTGTGTGTGTGTGTGTGTGTGTTCATTACTGAAGATGTTCTCTGTCAGCGAGTGAATCAACGAGTTTTTCCTTCTTCGTCAGTGAGTAAGTGAGTGAATGAATGAGTGAGTGAGTGTGTGAGTTAGCGAGTGATTGAATGAATGAATGAGTGAGTGAGTGAGTGAGTGAGTGAGTGAGTGAGTGAGTGAGTGAGTCAGTCATCAACACAACATTACCCAGGAGAAATAATCACCCTATTGTTGACTCAAACACTGACATCTGCTCATTCTCGGAACACTGCCTGAGTCATCCACCCAGTCATCCATCCAGTCATCTCCACCCAGCCATCTCCACCCCAGTCATCCACGCAGTCATCCACCCAGCCATCTCCACCCAGCCATCTCACAGTCATCCACGCAGTCATCCATCCAGTCATCTCCACCCAGCCATCTCCACCCCAGTCATCCACACAGTCATCCATCCAGTCATCTCCACCCAGCCATCTCCACCCCAGTCATCCACGCAGTCATCCATCAGTCATCTCCACAGCCATCTCCACCCAGTCATCCACCCAGTCATCCATCCAGTCATCTCCACCCAGCCATCTCCACCCCAGTCATCCACACAGTCATCCACCTAGCCATCTCCACCCCAGTCATCCACCCAGTCATCCATCCAGTCATCTCACCCAGCCATCTCACCCCAGTCATCCACGCAGTCATCCACCCAGCATCTCCACCCAGCCATCTCCACCCCAGTCATCCGCAGTCATCCATCCAGTCATCTCCACCCAGCCATCTCACCCAGTCATCCACACAGTCATCCATCCAGTCATCTCCACCCAGCCATCTCCACCCCAGTCATCCACGCAGTCATCCATCCAGTCATCTCCACCCAGCCATCTCCACCCCAGTCATCCACAGTCATCCATCCAGTCATCTCCACCCAGCCATCTCCACCCCAGTCATCCACACAGTCATCCACCTAGCCATCTCCACCCCAGTCATCCACCCATCATCCATCCAGTCATCTCCACCCAGCCATCTCACCCATCATCCACACAGTCATCCACCTAGCCATCTCACCCCAGTCATCCACCCAGTCATCCATCCAGTCATCTCCACCCAGCCATCTCCACCCAGTCATCCATCCAGTCATCTCCACCCAGCCATCTCCACCCCAGTCATCCACACAGTCATCCACCCAGCCATCTATCCAGCTTTCTCCACCCAGTCATCCATCCAGCCATCTCCACCCCAGTCATCCACACAGTCATCCACCCAGCCATCTATCCAGCTTTCTCCACCCAGTCATCCATCCAGCTATCTCACCCCAGTCATCCACCCAGTCATCCACCCAGTCTTCCATCCAGCCATCTACCCAGTCATCCATCCAATCATCTCCACCCAGTCATCCACCCAGTCCTCCATCCAACCATCTCCACCCCAGTCATCCACCCACCACGTTACCTGTCTCTCGTTACCTGTTCATTAATTACTTCCACTGTGGTGCGGTGGCTGAGTGGACACATAGCCTCACCTCCAGTCCTAAGGGTCACTGGTTCGTGCCTGGGATACCCTCAGTTCACCCAGGTGTAAAGGTGTACCTGACTTGGTAGTTTGAAAGTGAAGGTGGTCAAGTATAGTGTCGGGTTATGGGTCTTCACGCCTAACCTAACCTAACCTAACCTAACCTCGTCCACACCTGAGACTACAGGTATAGATACAGTGCATTACATACATACATACATACATACATACATACATACATACACCCACATGTGTCCACTCACACTCACACATCTGCATCCTCAAACACACACACACACACACACACACACACACACACATAAACAAATCTTCACTTACACCTACACTTACACCACACTTACACCCACACCCACCTACACCCACCTACACATAATCCCACACACCCACCCACCACCCCACCCACACACTTACACCCACACTTACACCTCCACAAACCCTCCTCACTCCTTCTCCCCCTCCCCCAGCAATTAACCCCTCTAGAACACCCCTCCCCCTCCCTCCTCCCCCCCCCCCCTCCCCACCCGACATAACCCATTAGTGAGCAATTTAATGAAAAGACTGTCATTAGGGTGAGTTAAATCCCGGTCCACTAATTTAGAAAAACGAGTCATTAGCCCCAATTAACTCTTGACATTTCCATTAATAGATAAATGACCTCAGGAACATTTAATACCTCGGTTCAGTGTTTGTACCTTCATAACTCCTTCATACTCCTTCCCTCCTTCGTAACTCCTTCATACTCCTTCCTGCTCCTTCTTAATCCTTCATAGCTCCTTCACCACTCCTTCATAACTCCTTCATAGCTCCTTCATAACTCATTCATAACTCCTTCATTAACTCCTTCATAACTCCTTCATAGCTCTTTCTTTAATCCTTCATAGCTCCTTCATAACTCCTTCATAACTCCTTCATAACTCCTTCTACTCCTTCATAGCTCTTTCTTAAATCCTTCATAGCTCCTTCATAACTCCTTCATAACTCCTTCATAACTCTTTCATAGCTTCTTCATAACTTCTTCCTTAGCTCCTTATAACTCCTTCATATCTCCTTCATAACTCTTCATTAGCTCCTTCACTTCTTCCTGCTCCTTCATAACTCCTTCTGCTCCTTCTCTTCCTTCATAACTCCTTCATAGCTCCTTCGTACTCCTTCCTGCTCCCTCATAACTCCTTCTGCTCCTCCTAGCTCTTTCTTAAATCCTTCATAGCTCCTTCATAACTCCTTCTTAACTCCTTCATAGCTCCTTCATAACTCCTTCGTAACTTCTTCATAGCTCCTTCATAGCTCCTTCATAACTCCTTCATAACTCCTTCAAAGCTCCTTCATAACTCCTTCATAACTCATTCATATAAGTTATAGAGCTGAAAATGTATATAAATGAGCCATATAATTTAATGTACCTTAACTGGGTATATTAAAAATATATAACTGAGCTATTTGGCAGGTAGTAGGTAGTAGGCAGCGACCAACCAGGGAGGTTTACCGCCTGGGAAGATATTGGAAGCATAATGTGTTGTCTAATGGTAGACCCTGCTGCCATATGACCAAGTCCCAGGTTGATGATCTGACTTTCTGCCTCATCTACACACAACTGCAGGGTCTCAAGTGTTTCTCTTACTTTGACAACACATACATATTGTTTCTCCTCTTGATTTTCTTTTCATTTTGCGTTTCTTTATGGTTCTTTTATTATTATTATTGTTATTATTATTATTATTATTATTATTATTATTATTATTATTATTATTATTATTATTGTTATTATTATTATTATTATTATTATTACTACATTTCCGCCCCCCAGGCCCCGATGTGGATGAGTGACCTGTACCTAAACTGTTAGAGTGGAAATGTATATAACAGGCAGGTAGTTAGGTAGGAAGGGAGGCAGAAGGAAGGGAGGAGATAAAACACAGGTAGACAGATAGACAGACAGGTAGACAGGCAGGCAGGTAGGAAGATAGGTAGGAGAGGAAATACAGACAGAACATAGACAGACAGACAGACAAAAGACAGACTCAAAAGACAGACAGACAGAGCACAAAGAGGTTGACCAAGATGATATATGGTGAGGTGTAACAGCAGCAGGTGGTGGAGGCGTGGTGGGGGTGTGGGGGTGGTGGGGAGCGTGGTGGGCGTGGTGGGGCGTGGTGGGGGGGGTGGGAGGGACTAAGATGTGAAACACTACAATAACTGGCCCTGACCAGCTGGACAAAGGAAGAAAGAAGGAGGAGGAAAGATGGAAGGGAAAGAGGAGGAAGATGAAAGGAAGAGGGGGGAAGAAGGAGGTGAAGGTGGTGATGAAAATGGGAAGAAGATAGAGGAACAAATGGAGATGAAGGGAGGCAAGCGAAACAGGTGAAGAAGAACAAAGTAAAATAAAAAACAGGAAGAAAATAACAATAATACTAATATATATAAGAAGAATAGGAGGAGGAGATGATGATGAGGAGGAATAAGAAAACAAGGAATGACAAGAGGGTAAGACGGAGTGGATGATGAGAACAAAGGAAGAAGCAGAATAAATGATAGGAGGAGGAGGGAGGGGGAAGAGGAGGAGGAGGAGGAGGAGGAGGTGAAGGGAATGGAGGGCAGGAGGAAGTAGTGCGTGAAGAGAAGAGAAGAGAGAGGAGGAGGAAGAAAAGAAGGAGACTTTCTCTATCACTTTCTCTTTTTGTTTCTCTATCTGTCTTTTTACAAATTACGAAAGACAAACACAGACAAGAAGAATAAAGACAGGGGGTAAGAGATGGGGGGGAGAGAGAGAGAGAGAGAGCAGGAGAAGGATAACACCCAAAAAAATACCCAAAAGAGGATAAAATAAATAAAATAATAACAAATACAAGAATAATGAAATAGAATAAAGAAGAATAAGACGACATTAAAAATAAATAATAAAAATAAACACACGAATAAAATAATCAGAATAATGTGATAACAAAAGATGGAAATACAAGAGAGAGGCGAAGAAAGGTGAAATAAGGAGAAGACTTGATAAATTAAGACGATAAGAACAACGGATGATAATTGTGTGAGAGAGATAGATTATGGTGATGGGGAGTGAAGGAAGGAAGGAGAAGGACGAGGGAAGAGAAGGAGGTGGTGGTGAGAATAATATGTTGCAGGATGTACATACATACATACATACATACATACATACATACATACATACAGTAAATACATACATACATACATACATACATACATACATACAGTAAATACATACATACATACATACATACATACAGTAAATACATACATACATACATACATACATACATACATACATACATACATACATACATACATACATACATACATACATACATACATACATACATACATACATACATACATACATACAATCATACATACATACATCCTTGACCACCGAAGGGTCAAGACGTACCTGGCGCTCCGGTGGACGGAAATAAAGTTCACAGGAAAAAAAGTCACATGACGTGTCCACATTGATAACACAATATATATATGATGGCATTGCACGTAGGTTAGGTTAAGTTAGGTAAGCTTAGGTTAGGTTAAGTTAGGTTAGGTTAAGTTAGATTAGGTTAGGTTAGCTTAGGTTAGGTTAAATTAGGTTTTTTTCGTGCCTTTTTATCTGTGACTTTTTTCCTGGATTCGGCGCTCTTCTCGGAGCAGCCAGGTCAACTGTTGATTGGCCCATACCAACCCCTCCCTGAACCCTCCTCCCCACCGGAATATCAACAAGTTCTCGCCAGAAGTTACCATTTCATTTAGGAAAGGAATGGAACCAGTGTTGAACAGAGGTGAACAGTGGTGAACAGTGTTTAAGTCAGTGAGAACAACTCAACAGTAACAGCCGAGTCGTTCCAAGTTAACCTTCACACAGTGAGGTCCCAGGTACCCAGTGATAACTGCCCGTGAGACCCAACACCAACCAGTGATGTGTTAATCCGTTTACGATAGGAAGGCCTGGGACCACACCTCACTCATATAACACCATCTGTGAGGGAGTTACTACACCACGTGAGGTCCCTCATAACACCATCTGTAAGAGAATTACTACACCACGTGAGGTCCCTCATAACACCATCTGTGATGGAATTACTTCACGTGAGGCCCCTTACCATCTGTGAGGGAATTACTACACCACGTGAGGTCCATCCTAACACCATCTGTGAGGGAGTTACTACACCACGTGAGGTCCCTCATAACACCATCTGTGAGAGAATTACTTCACCACGTGAGGTCCCTCCTAACACCATCTGGGAGGGAGTTACTACACTACGTGTTTTCTGTTCAACACCTACATTAATCTGTATGTTCACTGTATGTTCCTTTACCTTTCTCTAATGAAGGCTTTTGTATATATCAGGTGCCTAAAAGAGAGCTCAGGTTGTCAACTGGCTCAGTCATGTTAATATTGTTAAAGAACATAAGAACATAAGAAAATAAGGAGTCTGCAATAGGCCGGTTGGCCTGTGCATGGCAGCTCCTGTCGAGAGTTACTACCACTCTCTATCATCCATGAATCTATCCAGCCTCCTTTTAAAACTTTCCAGCGTTCCCGCACTTACTACAAAGTTGCTAAGCTTGTTCCACTCGTCCACCACCCTATTTGTGAACCAGTTTCTTCCTATCTCCTCCTAAACCTAAACTTATCCAACTTAAATCCGTTGCTCCGAGTCCTATCCTGCTCGGATATTATAAGAACTTTATCTATATCCCCTTTATTGATTCCTTTCACCCACTTAAATACTTCTATCATATCTCCCCACACTCTTCGTCTTTATTATTATCCACTCTGTATCAATTCAATTTCAATTGTTTATTCCTTAATAGAGGAAGAGGGATCCTAGTGCTGTCACTAGGTACCCCTGTACAATGACACCAGAATCATCTGGCAAGTGTGACAAGTATATACAGTATAAATATTATATAGGGGCTTACTAAAGACTAAGGAAGGAAGGATGTTCCTTTAACACATAATCAATGTTATTTACAAAATATCTGGCCAGTGTGGGGAGGATCATCGTCTCCGTCAGGGGGTCGTGGAGTGGTGGTCCAGCAGGCGTCACGGAAGCGTTGTGTGTGGGGACATCTTAGGAGGTAGTGAATAAGGGTGCGGCTGTCGGGTCTTCTGCATAACGCACAAGAGCGTTGCTCAGGGGATGCGGGGATACCAATCTCCCAAGCAAAGTCATACCCAACACTCTGTATCTGTGTTTTTATGGCTAAATAAACTGTTTCAATTCAATTCCAATGTATGTAATAAGTCATTTATGTCCAATGTATATTTTCAGCCTTCGGACTGCAGAACTTTTTCAATGAACCATTAATTATTATTATTATTATTATTAATATTATTATTATTATTATTATTATTATATTATTATTATTATTATTACATACAATCATACATACATACAGTAAATACATACAATTATACTTACATACATATATACATACATACATTAAATACATACATACATATACGTACATACACATACGTGCACACACTTAACAGGTAAATTGGTAGTTAATCAAGGTAGTTCTATAGTGTTAATGAGGCTGTAACAAGGGTCAGGGTCACAACATTAGGTCACTCTTATGACCTTTAACCTAACCTAACCTAACCTAACCTAACCTAACCTAACCTAACATCAGTTCCATCAAAATCCATACATTTGTCTTGGAGATATTTTGTTCAAAGACAGACAGACAGACAGACAGACAGACAGACAGACAGACAGACAGACAGACGACAGACAGACAGACAGACAGACAGACAGACAGACAGACAGACAGACAGACAGAGACAGACAGACAGACAGGTGAAGCGATTACAGCACCCTCTTTATTCTTGAGGCAGGGAAGCGAGGAATAATATAAGAAATAGAAGACAAAGGAAGAATGAGGGAATTGGCGATAATTGATAGGAAGAAGAGGAAGATGATGATTAAAGAGAGAGAGAGAGAGACTTGGAGTGGATAGTATAAAGAGAGAGAGAGAGGGGGAGGGAGGGGCTAGGTGATACTAAGACTATCCCAGACTAGTATATAAATAGCTACGATAACCAGGAAGTAGAAGAGAAGGTCAATAAAGATGGGAATAAGAGAGAGACAGAGAGAGGATAAAGACGTAGATGATGAGAAGAAGAAATATTGGTGTGTGTAAATAGAGTGGGACCAAGGTTAACCCTGCAGTATGTCGGCCGCTACTAGTATAAACCTGAACTAGAAGAGAGGGAGTAAACAGGGAAGAGAGAGAGAAGAATGATAAACAAGGAAGAGAGAAAAAGAGGAATGATAAACAAGGAAAAGAGAGAGAGAGAGGGAGAAGAATGATAAACAAGGAAGAGAGAGAGAAAGAGGAATGATAAACAAGGAAAAGAGAGAGAGAGAGGGAGAAGAATGATAAACAAGGAAGAGAGAGAGAGGGGAGAGAAGAATGATAAACAAGGAAGAGAGAGAGAAGAATGATAAACAAGGAAGAGAGAGAGATGAATGATAAACAAGGAAGAGAGAGAGAAGAATGATAAACAAGGAAAAGAGAGAGAGAGGGGAGAGAAGAATGATAAACAAGGAAGAGAGAGATGAATGATGAACAAGGAAGAGAGAGAGATGAATGATAAACAAGGAAGAGAGAGAGGAATGATAAACAAGGAAGAGAGAGAGGAATGATAAACAAGGAAGAGAGAGAGGAATGATAAACAAGGAAGAGAGAGAGAGAGAAAAAGAATGATAAACAAGGAAAAGAGAGAGAGAGAGAGGGGGAGAAGAATGATAAACAAGGAAGAGAGAGAGAGAGAGAAGAATGATAAATAAGGAAGAGAGAGAGAGAGAGAAGAATGATAAACAAGGACGAGACAGAGAGGGGGAGAAGAATGATAAACAAGGAAGAGAGACACAGAGACAGGAACAAGAGAGGGAGAATAAACAGGGAAGAGAGAGAGAGAGAGAAGAAGAAGATAAACAAGGAAGAGACAGAGAGAGGGAGGAGAAGAATGATAAACAAGGAAGAGAGAGACATAGAGAAGAACAAGAGATGAATAAACAGGGAAGAGAGAGACAAAATGAAGAACATCAGAAGAATGATAAACAAGAGAGAGAGAGAGAGAGTGTGAATGAAGACAGAAGAAAATAAGGATAATAAAGACGGAACTGAGAAAGAGAATGAATGAGAACAAGAAAATGATAATAAAGACAGAGATATAGAGAGAAAAAAAATGAATGAAGACACAAGAAAATAAGGATAATAAAGACGGAACTAAGAGAGAGACACACCAAGGCTGACTCTCTGCATTATAATCTGCCCCCACCGACAATGAACAATGGTCCGCTTCACATCAATCTTATTATTTTTTTCACCAGTACAGCCGCTGTTTGCCCGCTCTTGGCAGCCATTAGCCGCATTACAGTCACAGCACGTTGGATAAACACTGCCATCACCAAAGAAGGTTCTCTCTGCGCATACCTTCCGCGCACGAGAACGGAACTCTCACACATACACGCAGTTCTACACAGATTCACATGCATATAGTTTATACATACATATAGTCGTCAAATGCATACACACACATATATACAGTCACATATATATAGTCATACATACACATACACTTACACTCATTTTCTGATTCTGAGGTTTTAATTTTTATCTGTCGATTTAGTGTAAAAAAAATGTTTTATTTTTCTGTTTTGCAAATTTTTTTTTTATATATTTTGTCTTACTGTCTCTTATTTTTTTCTCTCTCTCTCTTCTCTCTCTCTCTCTCTCTCTCTCTTTCTCTCTCTCTCTCTCTCTCACCCCGGACTAAGCCAGGTAGGTAGGTAGAGCCAGGTGAGGTACAAGGTGTGTTGAAGGCCAAACACTAGGGGGAGGGAGAGCTGTCCTCCTCTACCTGAAGCTTCCCCTGTGAGAGAGAGGAGAGGATGAAATGTAGGAAGGAAGAAGGAGAAAGAAGGAAAAAGAGATAATAAAGGGAAGGAAGAGGAGGAAGAAGTGATGAAGGAAGAAGAGGAGGGAGGAGCGAGAACGACAAAGGAGGAGAATTTTTCTTATGATTTTTGCATAATTTACAGGTGCTTGTTCCTTGAGCAGGTGTGTGTGTGTCAGACAGGTGTGGTGTGTCAGACTGGTGTGATGTGTCAGACTGGTAGTGTGTGTACAGGTGTAGTGTGTGTACAGGTGTGGTGTGTCAGACTGGTGGTGTGTGTCAGACAGGTGTGGTGTGTCAGACAGGTGGTGTGTGTACAGGTGTGGTGTGTCAGACTGGTGTGGTGTGTCAGACTGGTGTCGTGTGT